>NC_050068.2:87458747-87761559 GCF_009764565.3 Dermochelys coriacea | reverse complement strand
GCAGCAATGAAAAGACCAATGAAAAGACTTTGTCCCAGAGGAAGCTTTGCCCCAGGAGGAACAGCAGCACATTCTGGGACTGTACTCAGAGGAGCTATTTGCTGTCCTCTCTAAGGAGCAATCAGCTGTGGAACATGCAGCAAACACATAAGGGACAGAAGCCATCCCAATAGCCTGGTAAGTTTCTGGCTCTATTTCACTGCTTATTAACATAGGAATGGGAGGAATTTCCTTTCTATGAACCAATGCAAAATTTATTAGAAGCCTAGGCTCGCAGCATGATTCTGCTAATTGTGGGTTGTATGCCAGTGCCTTGGTATCTCCCTGGTCACTCTCTCCCTCTCCTCCACATACCATGTGGAATTCAAAATAGCACCCGGGAAATGTAAACAGTAAAAATGCCTTGAAAGTGATTTTTTTTTTACTGGAAAGGACAGAATTTTGCTAGGGAATTCCTTTTTCTTAAAAATATTAATCTTACATTCCTATGCCTGTAAGAATGACACTGTAATCACTCAATGGTTTATTGGGCCACCAGGAAACAGTGAACAGGGGAAGGGAGGTGGAAATGTGTTCCATTCACAAATCTAATCTATTTTCAGTTAAATGTAGTCCATGTAGTCAATCAGTGACAAAATCATGTGTCCCAAATTCGAATTGGGTTTGAAATGTTGCCCAATAATATGCATGTGTGCTTTTTCAGTGCAACCCACGCTGACATTCATAAATAGACCTCTGTGGTTCCGCAAGTACCTTCATAACAATGGAGTAGTAACCTTTGTGATTTATGTACTCAGGCACTCCTTGAGGAAGACAAACTATAATCATGAATCCCATCAATGATCCCAACAAAGTTTGGAAACTACATTTTCTCAAAGCCAGCAGTTACTTCAGGAAAATCCTTCATGCCCACTACCTTGGGGTAAACCACACGCCTGATTGTCTCAGAAATCTCACCCATCACTTTACCCACAGTTGATTTTCCAACACCAAACTGGTTGGCAATGGATCTGGAACAATCTTGGTGTAGCAAGTTTCAGATGGTTATGGCAACCCAATTCTGGACAGGCCAGGCTGCCTTCGTGTGAGTGTCTATACATGAAGGGTCACCACAAGCTGCTGACACAGCTCCAGAAATGTGGCTTTCTTCATACAAAAGTTCTGGATCCATTATTGGTCATCCCAGGTCTGCAAGACAACATGGTCACACTAGTCTGTGCTTGTAGCCCAGCTCCAGAAACACCAGCCTACTTAGTGGGCATCAGTGGCTATACTGAGGGCATATTTACACTTACCAGGGATTGATGCTGCTGCAATCAGTGCAGCGGGGGTCAATTTATTGGGTCTAGTAAAGACTGCAGAGCGCTCTCCAGTCGACTCCGGTCCATTGATGCAGCGCAGTGAAGACACTGCAGTAAGTCAACCTAAGCTATTTTGACCCCAGCTGTGTTATTCACATAGGTTGATTACCCCGGTATTGTAGTCAAGGCCTGAGTGTCATAAGCAGCAGCATCCAGTTTAAGTCTGCCATGCCTGTGTCCTCCTCTTCCTCCTCCAGATGTGATAAGCTCCATCAGGTGCCTTTCGTGGGTCAGAAAATGCAGCCAAAATGTCCACCAGCATCTCACGAACACTATGCCAGTTTCCTGAAACAGGAGTGAAAGCGCAGGTGAAAGAAGTTCTTCAAATGGTACCTCCATCATGTTGCCCGGGCATACAGAACAAAATGATTGTTCTGCAGGACATGTTGGCAGGCTGCTCAAATTTCCTATAATTTGCTGGACAGGCAGTCTAGTTTTCCCATAGTTCACCACAGTCAAAAGGCTAGAGTGGCCACATTTCAGAAGGGCACTAGGGAGTCTGAGATATGGTTGGTTTGACAACAGTCTGCATGCTGCAGTGTAGACACCAGAGCCCTAGATTCAAATCCAGATTAGAAAATTCTTAACCTAGGGTTGACAATCAGTGTAGATGCTCAAGCACTGAGTTATCTGCCCAAAATCTGCTGACTTGAATCCCACTAACCTTGGGTTTACTTTGCAGTGCAGAAACACCCTTTGAAGTTATGGGGGTTGTAGTGTTTTCTACAGCAACTTCTGTTCCCATGCCTCCTGGAGAGAAGTGTCCAGTGCAGGTACTCATTCCATAGGAGGTCTGGTTCCTTGATTAATTGGAATTGGAAGTAGGCTTAGGGGAAGATATTCGCTAAACAAGGTAGGGAATGGGATAGGGGCTCCTAATGCCTGATACTGAGAGAAGACAACCCCCATTCCTCAGGCCCATCACCTTACAATGGGAAGGCATTGAGTGTCCCAACAATAGGCTGGCACCACGTTTGGAGGGTGAACCAGGATGGAGGGCTGATGGCTGCCCTTCCCAAGTAGCTGGGAATGAATGACCTGCACTGTCTGTGAGTTATTTCTCACATAAATTACATGAATAACGTTGCAGTCTAATGAAATCACATCCCTCTTGTCTAGTCATTCTTCCTACATGTTTGGGACAGTGGCCAGCGGGTTACACAAGCAAAATATGCGGAAAATGGCTGCAATGTGCATTTTGGTGCTTTATTCCCTTATTATGAGATCATAATTTTTACATACAGAATGCTTTTAAAATCAGTCTTCTCACTGAGTCATATGCAGCCATAGCATCCCCTCACATAGACAGGTAGCAGAGTATGAACCCATTGATCTTAAGATACCTAGGAGTAATTGCTAACCCCTGTCTAGACAATCATTGTTGAAGGACTTGACACATTCATACACAACTACTTACTAGTCAGAATACTGGTGACTATCCTTGGCTCTGGGAGAGGAGTTTGGTTTATGGTGGTTAGAGATAGGATAATGTATACTGGCTGAATCACTGAAAGGCAGTGTAATGCAGAGGCTAAGAGTGGGGTTTGTAGTGTTAGAGATATGGGTTCTTAAATTATCTTGAATAATATGTCTGCTAACTTAGAGGGGATGGGTGTCCTCATCTCTTTACAGAAAACTGCAAGAGAATTTAAACAGCAATTAGAAGAGGAAAAATTTGAACTCCTGGTTTGCTCATTCCCATCTCAGGTGACCATCACCTAAGTACAGAGTATTTGGTGAGGAATTCTCTCATTGAGTGATAGTGTATAATGCAATATATTTTTGTCATGGTTAAAGTGTTATGAAATGCTGTATAGACAAACACTGCCAATATACAACTGATAATCTAGTAATGCAGCAGGAATATGGCCTGAGGACTTGACCTAGAGTGTTTTAATTTTCTTGCAAAATTATTACAAAGAAAAATGAGACAATCCAATGAAAATTGCTTAAAGGAGCAATTTTTAAACTTTTAGATTGTCTCTGAAACAGTTCATTTTTCATCAGATGACCATGAAACATTAAAATAGTGCTCAGAGTTTATATTCTATGTTTTGGTTTTGGCCATTTCAATGAGATTTTTACAATATAAAAGCTTTAAAGCTTCTGTTGCACTGAACTCTGTAACACAATAACCTTAACTGTGGTGCAGCTCCAGCTGCACCATCCTCCCCCTGAAAACTTGTTTGCATTGCAGTACTTCTGCATCACTTTTTACATAGTTATGAGCATAGGGTTGAGTTCCTAATTAAAGACTGAATAGGACAAAACTTGATAGAGTCTCACAGTAAACTGATTAGCTGAAAAGAACATTGTTCCTGCAAAGGAAAACCATGGGTAACTTCAGCTGATGTAAATCAGTGCAGCTCCATTGAAGAACATCAGCAGAGGATCTAGCCCCATGCCTAGAGCCTTTTAGTGTTCTTTGAAAAAGTCAGTGAAATGGCAAATAAGGGTTACACAGTGGACGTAATTTATTTGGGTTTTCAAAAAGCTTTTCAGATAATGTCCCTCATAAAAAAAGAATACTTTAGAAAATAAACAGACATGGGAGAAAGGTCAAAAGGCAGCATAAGAATTAGTTAAGTGATCTTAGTTAATGGCTGCTCCTCTGAATGAAAAATGATTTAAGTCAATTACCCTGGGGTTGTACTAAAACTAGGATCACTTAATATTCTTATTAATCATTTGGAGGAAGGAGTAAACAGCAAGATGGCTAAGCTCTTGCTCTCACATGAATGTATGATACATCTCCAATCACTCTGAGCCTGCCACATGCAGCAGGTTGGAGGATTTCAGTAGCTCTGATCTCTGTGCAGCACCACTTACTTCCAAGAAAGTTTAGAAGCATTGCAACCATCTCTTTCTAGATTGAAGAATTCAGTTGGCTTTATCTGTTTTCTTTTTACTAATAATTACATATTATTCTGACACTATATAATGAATGTGTGAGATCAGAGTATTGGTAGGAAATTATCTTTACTTTCTGACCCCAGTTCTATGTCATATGGCAGGGGTTAGTATCCTGGCTTCTATTATCCATGCCTTTGTAACCTCACTATTAGAATACTGTGATGTGCTCAAAGATCATTTGCAAATTATAGCTAGATCAGAGTAAGACTGTCAGCCTGTTAAGCAGTATCTTCCACAGGGAGCAGATTACATCTGTACCCCATATTTTGTGTTGATTTCTTGAGGAAATTTAAGCTATTATTTTAAAAATGATTAATTCATAATGTTTTGGACCTTGCTTATCTTAGAAATTGTCTCTTTCCATCTGTGTTTCTATGGCAGTTTGTACTCATCCAAGACACCAGTGCTAGTGTTTCCTTGGTTAAAAGAAGAGGGGATTGTTGGCAATGTGTTTGTCCTCCCCTTGATATGCCTGAAATGGCATCTGAGGACCCTCAGGACCAGATCCAATAGGGATTTAAGTACCTAAGTCCCATTTTGTGAAATCTATAAAATCCCCACTCAGCTGCAACCTATACCCCTAATCACCTAAATTTTCATTATAAAAGTTCCATAAGCACCTATGTTTCTGACTCTAGGCATCTGCACTGCTGCCTTAGGTAGTTGCCTGGATGCCTCTTTCACACCCAAGCCTCAGTGCAATCTCATACCAGGTGGCATTAGGTGTTCCTCAGCCTATCTCATCTATGGGTCCTGGTCTGAGCACGCCTAGCTCTACACACAACAGCGAGGGGAGGGGGACTTCCTTGTAACCTTTAGCCCAATGAGTAGGGCACTCACCCAGAATGTGGGAGACCCTGGTCAATTACCCTCTTTGCCTGGGAGGTAGAAAGGATTTGAATAGATCTCTGCTACCCCTCAGGCCAGTATTCTTAACCAGTAAACTATAGGATATTCTAGATCTTCTGCTGAAACCATTCCACTTATTACATGTGAATTGAACCACAGAAAGAGTGAGAATGACTACATTGTCAGGGTTAGGTGCTCAGCTGAGAGGTGGGGAATCTCCCACATCCTGGGTGAGCTTAAGCACCATAACCCCTGGGCTAAAGGCTATCAAGGAGGTCTCCTCCTTCCCAAGAGCATTTTGTGTGGAGTTAGGCTGACACCTAAGCCATTCTCACACAAAATGACTTAGGTGCCTAAGCAACCCGACTCCAGGAGAGGAGGTCCCAGCTGTGGATCCCAAGAAGAGATAGGCACCAAACTCCATGAGAACAGCTTAGGACATACCCCTCTCATCAGCATCTCCCATGTGCTGGGTTTTGTGGATGTAAAGGTGGTTCTCTATCACTCCCCATTTATTGTATAGGGAACCTATCTCTGGCTTTCTGGATCCGTTATTTTCAAGGCATCTAAAACTACAGGCATTGAGATGCCTATGTCAATTTGTGGATAGGGTTTTCAATTTCTCTAATCTTTAGGGAAAAGGCGCTGTAATATAGCCAGCTCTAACAATTTTATTGTGAAGATTGATATTATTTTCTTAAAGCCTCATCTCCCAAAGTCATGAAAATCTCAGCTTTCATTAAACAGCTCTCATGGCTGTAGAAAAAGCCTCAAAATATGAACCATCAAGACTCAAAATGGCAATTAAAAAAAAGGCAATTAAAGGCAGAAGGCAATTAAAAAACATGATTGCTTTTAAATCTCATAATTTTGTTGAGGGGGGGTACCCCCATATTATGAGGAGAGGATCACTTGAAACGTAAAGGCTGTTCATTTAGAACAAATAAAAATATGTGCTTTTATACAGAGCACATCTGTTGGGTTCACTGACACAGAAGCTCAGCATCCCAAAAAGTGTTGGATTTTAAAAAGTGCTGACCAATAACTGTGTAGCTATAAAATCAAAGATAATAAGGGTAATAAAACATCATGCTTCAGTAAGCTGCTCATTTGCTGAGGTCATGAAAGATTCTACCCCCTTGCACCACTGAACTGCATATTATTGTTCAACTGGTAATATATTGCTGTGGGGAAGAATGTGGCCTCCTTCCTTTTCCTGTGCCCCTTATTTATGCTTATGCACTCTTATAGTAATGGGGACTACATAAGTACACAGATAGATATTCATTCCACTGAAGTAAATAGTTATTCACATAAGGATGGACAGTAGAATAAGTTGCTTGCTCTGTTCTGATCGACTATGGCAAATATTATGTGACCTAATAGGTCAAATCCTTACTTGCATGATCAGTTCTTATATACATAAGCAGGCAAGTCTTCAGTGGGACTGCTTGTATGTGTAAGAGCTGTAGGATCTTCATGCAGTGCATGTAGGGAAACAGAAGATATAGGGCACAGCTAGAACATGCTGTGCTCTGGTTATTCCCAGCTAGCAGTTGATCTCTTGGGAAAGTGATCACGGAAGAGAATCTGACTTTGAATATCCCATAATTAAGATGGAGATCTGCTTAGATAACTGAAGGGACAAAGATTCCTGAGCCATACCATCATAACAATATAGAGCTCGCCATACCAGATCAAATAAGCATCCCAACTAGTCAAGTGTCCTCTCTCTGAGAATGACCAATACAAAATGCTTCAAAGGAAGGTTCAAGGAACTCCAGAATTGACAATTTTAAACAAGTAAACAGAGATTTATTATAAATGCAATAATCTTTCAATTTTATCTATGTAAATATGTGCACACTGCACAGCTGTGACTTTGGAAGAGTGTCGTTAAGTCCTCAGGTAGAGCAACATGTCTACCTCACAGAACTACAATCAATCTTAATTTAGTGCTGCAACTACCAGTAAACCAGAGAATCACTCTTCACAGATTTTTCTTCAGGATAATCAGCTAGAGCTTGAATAGTAAGCTTGATTCAGAACTTAAAAAAAACCCCATCACTTTAATGTTTGAAATGGTGTCTGAAATTTCAACCTATGCTATATAAGGAACTTATGGGGAAGGTTAATGGTGTAATGCAAGTATTCATTAATTAATCGCTATAGTGATATGGGTTTTTTCTCTAGATCCGTATCTCATATTTTCCCCAGCTCTGTTATTGTTCAGCAAGACAAACTACTATACTACTGTATTTGCCTTCTAGGTGGTTTTGTAAAATCTGTTCTTTCAAAGCTGCCCTTTTAGATTTGGTGGATAAGGCAAAGAGCAACATTCCATGTTCCAGAAAAAGGGAGTTTGCATAACTGATTTGTTGAAACATAATGAAGCAATTGGCATTGTAAAATATTATGAGTATTAAAAGTGCTTTTTCATTAATCACTGTAAATGGTTCTGACATTTTCTAAGGGCCAATTTTGTGTGGAAATTATTCATACCCTTTGGGTAAAATGATTTGTTATTTAAAACCTGTTAACAGAGTGTGGTGATACCTTCCATTTGTGTCAAGAGAGAATTTATGTAGCCTTTTTGGGGGAAAAACTGCTCTCTCTAAATAATTTTTTAATTGCATTTGCTGTTGGTAGTTGCCTTTATTAATAACAACTAACATTATGGCTGTACTTTTGCATTAAAAAGTACGACCTTTAAATGGCACAAACTGGCAAATGTCAAGGGAAAAACTTAAATTTCAAATATTTATTTTAACGACCAAATATTGCTTAATAAGGTACTAGAAATGCAGAGACTTTCTAATCTTTTTTTAGCTTGTTGGAACTTTATTTTGGAAAAAAAATGAAGAACTAAAGAGTATCTTGTTTATAACTTAAAACATATTTCAGCAAAATTAAACACAGGTTTGACTTTCCTACTGTATTTGTTCATTCTATTATTTTTGGTGCAGAATTCTGTACAAAGACAAATGCTTTGTTTTTATGCTCTTTCACTCATCACTTGGCAGTGCAGCAGAACATTTCATTTACATGACTCTTTCTGAACTTGCACAAGACAATGCAGCCCATGTCAAATCTGGAAAGTGATCTGGTCAGCCTATCAGGGATGGTGTAGATAATACTTACTCCTGCCATGAGTGCAGGGGACTGGACTAGAGGACCTCCCTTCCTGTCCTACGATTCTATGATTCCAATGATGATTTGACCTTATCAAATGCTTCATTTTTTTTCTAAACAAAATTTCATCACACTGACATTCTCCTGTAATATTTCAGTGAATCAGCATTTTCAAACAGAAAAACTTTCCATCAGAAGGTTTTTGACCATCCTTACTTATCTTCTATATTATTTTGTATTAACATGTGGGAGGCATTCCTCTTCTTTTATCCATATTTTGTAACTGTTTCTTTAAAAAAAATGCAAGCATTGGGTTTAATTGAGAGAGAAAAAGGTTCTCTCTCCCTGCCGTATGCAGTATTATAGGCATCGTCCAAAAATATCAGGCTACAGCAGGCTAGTTGGCAAACAGAAAGTCACATACTTATTTGCCAAATCATGTACAGTTGTGTTTGCCAAAGACAAACCATCTGCAATACATGCCCTTTGGGGAGGAAATACCTTGTCTTTCTGAATACCTAGCTTTTTACTGTCACCATAATAAAGATGGAGAATGGATGCAAAAGGTATATTGGAATAAAGAGGTGAGTAGCTTGCCATGGTTGCATGCCTGAGAGTTCATGCATGCAAACACAGTCTATTGAAAAACAGAAAAAGTTTTGTTTAAGAATAACATTTTCTATATGAAAAATATTCTAAAAATAGATCTCTACTACAACATATGCATTTTCAGCAATGCAGGTATTGTTTTAGTTCTCAATATTAACTATTTAAAGGCTCAGGGGCTTTTTTATAGATTACACAATAGCAAAATATTGAATGAGATTCTCAGTGGAGGTACACTAATTTATTGAGCTGACAATTAACCCTTTATATTTTCCAAAATGTCATACATGGGCAGTTCAGTTAATTATTACAAATACTTAACAAAATAAAAATAAATTCCCTCAAAACTTTGGCAAATATGAGAGAAAAGAGGTGATTTTGCAGCATTTCTGGTATTTACCAGAAATGGGGATGATACAGACGATTCTTTAATGATACCTAAACATCACAGTGATTAGGTGCATTACGGATGAATGATCTCACGTGAGTAGTAATGCTCGGCAAAACCATACCTGAGATATGGGTTTTGTTCTTGCTTGCTCATTCTCTAGCATAGAACACAAAATGTCTCATGTTACCCAAGAGCAACATGGGCTCAAGCTAATTTTGTTCACCACCTACTAGCTCTGTTCCTTCTACCACCAAGAGGTCCTAGTGAAGTGAAATAGGACTCTAGTCAGGGACTAGTAGATGACAGTACAGCTCTAAGGTTTAAAGTAATACTTCTGAGAAATTCCAAAGACAGCTCCATTCAATCTTCCTAAAACTTATGGATATTTATACACAAAGAAATAACCTTTTAGAGAGGCTGTCTGAAACAAATGTACAAGTAACTGAGGGCAAGGAGAAACTTCTTTTATTCTTGTGCCTCCCAAAATGCAATAAAAGAGGAGACAGAAGCTTCTTTAAATCAAAATATTCTGCTTTCCTTTTATAAGTTTTACCCAAAATTTAATATGCTCTCTCAGATAACAAGTCACTAGAGTTCTCATAAAATCATGTTATTGTCTTCATATAACTACTCTGTCAATGGGGTTGATTGATCAGAATCTTATACATTTGAATATTGACAACTAGAAAAATGAACTATATTAAAATCAGAAAAAGTACCATATTTACAGGCACCTAATATATGACAGGAATTACAAAACAAGTTATTTACAAAGTGCCATAAATGAAAGCTAACACTTTTCATTAAATATCTTGGGTGAAACTCTGTCTTCATTCAAGCTTTGCATAATTGTAAAGGATGGCAGAAATTTGGTCCATTGGCATATTTTTCATTTAGTTTTAATAAGATAGCTATATGTTGATTATCCAAAAGGAATATGATTTAATAAGTATTTAAACAGTATTTTTAAAAGGCACTGCAAATGGATACTAACATTTAGACATTATGAATGAATTGCAATTTACATATTGTGCAGTAACTCCTTAATTGAAACATTACATTTAAATAATTATTTTGACCATTTATCTTTTAGATGGTGCATGCTGCTCTGTGATAATACTGGATATATTTCTTAGTTTTAATCTGAATATAATTAAATTCTGCAGCTCTATGATTCACTTTCTCACTGTAGTGTCACATTGACTTCAAAGATTAAAGAAAGCCTGACTTAATGCCCAAGCAAAAAAAAAAAAAAAGAAAAAAAAAGGGATGCCAGAATGCCGCCCCTGGAATTGTGCCGCCCCAAGCACGTGCTTGCTTTGCTGGTGCCTAGAGCTGGTCCTGCCACTTCCGTTTGTTTATTACTGAGCCATGTCATTGTTCCAGTTCATACTGATTAATTTATTTAAATCTATTGTATTCTGTATGAATCAATATAGTCTGACTTTTCTCCATCAGCATGGTTTCCATTTCTCCAGCACATTCAATGTCAGAAAGCCATATCCAGTTTTCAGATGGCCATTTCTTAAATAATTTACTAATCCTGCCTTGAAGACTGTCTTGTGCATACATCAGTGTTAAAAATTCATCTACATAAATTGTCTAATTTGTCTCAATCAGCATGTATAATGTGATTATCACTGTTTTTTCAACATTGTTCATGGATTAAAAAAACCCAGTGTATTTGCCTGGAGGTCATCAGTAAAGCATACATGTTTTATGATGTAATATGATTTAATTAGGCTGACAGAAGGACAGAAGAACATGGCACGTCTCTGTTTTGTTTTTTGTTTTAAAGGAATCTGTTACCATTTAGGGGACAGCTGTACCTTTGTAACTGTGCCACCCTATCCAAGGGACAGATCTAAAGGTGTAGTTCTCTCAGAGTGGAATCCCATAATTCAACCCACTTTTAGACTGTGCTGATCTGGTGACAGTACTCCCTGTATACAACCGTATTACCTCAGTAGGTTCAGACAGCTTTGTCCCGTGTTACAAGCTTCTTTCTGTGAACTTGTGACCAGTGTGAAATTGCAGTGACACAGGACACTTCAAAATAAGTATTATTTATTTTTCCATAGGGACATAGAGGGAAAAAAAGGGTTAAAATAACAAAAAGCCTACACATGCATCATCTTACCTAAATGTAGATTTCCTTGCCAGTTTAAGTAGGTCCCTCTTGACTACCCCCCATCAGTGTGTCTCTCTCTCAGGTCAGAGGCTGTCTTTTATCTATTTAAAAGTTTCTTTGTTCAAGAGTTCCTTCCCAAAAAATTTCCTGAGGTTTTGAGCAGGACTCCTTATCCTGGTTTATGTGAGAGGGGGTCAGGGGTAGTCTTCCACCAATACGTGAACTGTACTGTCCATTTGAACACCAGGAAAGTGAATTAGTCATTATTGGGTTCCTCAATACTGGAATTAACCCTTAGGATTTCCTAGAGCCAGCCATACCACAATAACCACCAAGTCCACAGAGATCTATATAAAACATTCAAACATAATACAGATACACCCCACTCTCTTCATGAGCCAATTCAAAGTCTTTTAATCTCAAAAGTATTTGCACTATTATTCAGAATATCCAGAAAAAGCTCAACTTGTCAGTGAGACTGCAGCGGTGCAGCTGTGTGGCTGTAGTGCTTTAGTGAAGATGCTACCATGCCAACTGAACTTCTCTTGTCGGAGTAGTTAATCCATCTCCTTGAGAGGCTATAGCTATGTCAATGGGAGAAGCGCTGTCTATACAGGAAGTTAAACTGGTATAATGACATCACTCAGGGGTGTGGATTTTTCACATCCCTGAGTGAAGTTGTTATACTGATTAAGTTTGTAGTGTAGACCTAACTCTAAAAACACGAAGGCACAAGGATTTTATTTTGGGGGCTGGAGCAGGGGAGAAGTAGGAGGCCAAATCACTCTTATTATGGGAATCTGAATCAAATCAGAGAAATAAATAGAACTGCATAGGTTTATGCAATCAATGACTGGTGAATGGTTGGCGAATGATACCAGGATATAAAATAAATGATGCCAGGAGACCAGAGGATGAAATCCATTCACTTGGCAGATATATTGAAAAGTCTGTGTATTATGTGAAACGGGAAAAACAGCAACTTCTTATAACTTTCTGGCCAGGAACCTGGCACGATCAAAAAATATTCAGAAATAGTCATGTGCATGCCCAAAAAATTACTTGATGAGTGTTACAAGAGAGAATTGAGTATGAACTATGCAGCCAATGACAAATATGGCTTATATGTCTTTCTCCCTCAATCAGGAACACATGCATTTTTAAGTATGAGATTCATGCACACAGCCATAGTGAAAACATGAACAAAAAGATTTGATGTGTCCTGAATATTACATAAGCTTGTTTATCTCTGTTCTCTCTTCCTTAAAGTGCCTCTTAGTCATTCTGACAGCATCAAAGCCTCAAAGTTGGGTACCCCAACACTGAGGCACCCCGAATTACTAATCATGTTTAAAAATATTGGGCTCTGTACCATAAGAGATCCGATAAAGGCAGTTTCAGCAGAGTGGAGAGAAGACAGAACTGAGGGAATCAAAGGGAAAGTTGGAGGTGAGGAATCAAGCTAGCCTGAGAAGGCAGCATGCTGAAGCATCCTGAAAACAAAAGAAAGGAAGGAGATTGATTGATATTCGGATTGGCAGGCAGGGTCAAAATAGGCAATTCCTCTCCTTCTCTCCACCCAAAATGAGGGATACAAAATCTTGTAAACTAAATTCAGATTATGTTTCTATCAAGGCAATTCAGTTTGTTATTCTTTCATTTGAAGACCACCTTCTTGGAGACAGCAATTAAGTCTGGAAATGTATCAGCACATATGGTTTTGGAGCTTGATTGAGGTTTGATTTTAATTACTTTGTTTCTGTCAGTCTTTTTAATTCACCTGGTCATGTTTATATTTTTCATCTTAGTCCATTTCACTTTTCTTTACAGTAGTTAGTTTGTATCTTCTCTTGGATATGCTTCCCTCTGTAATATATTCTCTAGTCCTACTCCTGTATACTATTAAAATAACCTCTCATGAGTACAGAAAGATTGCTTATCAACTTTGAAATGAGAACAAGTTGGATAGCTTTTTTTCCTTCCCCTCCCAATTTCATGTATACTGTTCCAAATTTCCCTTAATTGCCAGGATCCCAAGACTACAGAAATCAGTTTTAAAACTTGGGATGGATAAAGTAGCTTGGATAAAATAAGAACCAACCACAGCATGCACCTGAAACAATAAACATTTTTTCCATGTAGTCTGGAAAACTTAAGATTGTTTTAAAGTTACTTTTGCCTTAATTATAGCTGTTTATTTTGGATCAGTCCTATTGGCAAGCAGTTAGTCACACATGTCACTGAAATCAGTCACACTTTCGAAGTCAGTTGCAATCCAGACCTTATTTGGCAAACTATTGTCTCAAAAACACTTCCTAGTTTTGGTTGGGGCTGGAAGCAGATGTGCTAAAATACAGTTAGAAAAGCAGTTCTAACCAACTATCCAAATACATTTTATAACTCATTTTAATTGAAGTGTACAGACTTCTACCAAGGTTTTTGCACTTGTCCTTCCTTACCCTCCACTGCTATGTTACCCTTTCAATTTGGATCTATAAAGTCCTTGAAGTAGGGAGTACCATTGTGTTTTCACTTGTTCTGTGAAATGCCTGTGGCAAGTTTTCTATTCTCAGATGCAGCCAGGCCTCAGTTTCCCTCAATCACTAGGTGTTTTAGCCCTTAAGCCAAAATAAACATGAACACTTTTGAGGAAATGGAAGTCTGAAAGCATCCAAATGAACTACTGCTCCAACACACATTCATAAACTTATCTCCTTAGTGGAGCACTCACCAGAAGTTATTTACATAATATCTATTCTGCACAAGTTTCCTTACTTTCTTGCCTGCCTCTTGGGCATCCTCCAAAGCCCTTTTCACAGATTGCTTCCTTAGCTCCCTCTCACAGGTCTTCCCTAGGCCTCAGTAATTTTCTCAGAGGAAAACAGGCTATAATTTTGCCCTTGTACCCAGAAAGCCATGTTATCAGGCTCATGGTTTCCAAAGTGCCTAGCATGCTTTCAAGCACTATGAAAATAAATAAAGGGCCAGATGGTGACTTCCTGTTGCCATACTATTCAGTGGATTAGAAAGGTGAAAGAATCATAGAATCATAGAATCATAGAATATCAGGGTTGGAAGGGACCCCAGAAGGTCATCTAGTCCAACCCCCTGCTCAAAGCAGGACCAAGTCCCAGTTAAATCATCCCAGCTAGGGCTTTGTCAAGCCTGACCTTAAAAACCTCTAAGGAAGGAGATTCTACCACCTCCCTAGGTAACGCATTCCAGTGTTTCACCACCCTCTTAGTGAAAAAGTTTTTCCTAATATCCAATCTAAACCTCCCCCATTGCAACTTGAGACCATTACTCCTCGTTCTATCATCTGCTACCATTGAGAACAGTCTAGAGCCATCCTCTTTGAAACCCCCTTTCAGGTAGTTGAAAGCAGCTATCAAATCCCCCCTCATTCTTCTCTTCTGCAGACTAAACAATCCCAGCTCCCTCAGCCTCTCCTCATAAGTCATGTGCTCTAGACCCCTAATCATTTTCGTTGCCCTTCGTTGTACTCTTTCCAATTTATCCACATCCTTCCTGTAGTGTGGGGCCCAAAACTGGACACAGTACTCCAGATGAGGCCTCACCAGTGTCGAATAGAGGGGAACGATCACGTCCCTCGATCTGCTCGCTATGCCCCTACTTATACAACCCAAAATGCCATTGGCCTTCTTGGCAACAAGGGCACACTGCTGACTCATATCCAGCTTCTCGTCCACTGTCACCCCTAGGTCCTTTTCCGCAGAACTGCTGCCGAGCCATTCGGTCCCTAGTCTGTAGCGGTGCATTGGATTCTTCCATCCTAAGTGCAGGACCCTGCATTTATCCTTATTGAACCTCATTAGATTTCTTTTGGCCCAATCCTCCAATTTGTCTAGGTCCTTCTGTATCCTATCCCTCCCCTCCAGCGTATCTACCACTCCTCCCAGTTTAGTATCATCCGCAAATTTGCTGAGAGTGCAATCCACACCATCCTCCAGATCATTTATGAAGATATTGAACAAAACGGGCCCCAGGACCGACCCCTGGGGCACTCCACTTGACACCGGCTGCCAACTAGACATGGAGCCATTGATCACTACCCGTTGAGCCCGACAATCTAGCCAGCTTTCTACCCACCTTATAGTGCATTCATCCAGCCCATACTTCCTTAACTTGCTGACAAGAATGCTGTGGGAGACCGTGTCAAAAGCTTTGCTAAAGTCAAGAAACAATACATCCACTGCTTTCCCTTCATCCACAGAACCAGTAATCTCATCATAAAAGGCGATTAGATTAGTCAGGCATGACCTTCCCTTGGTGAATCCATGCTGACTGTTCCTGATCACTTTCCTCTCCTCTAAGTGCTTCAGGATTGATTCTTTGAGGACCTGCTCCATGATTTTTCCAGGGACTGAGGTGAGGCTGACCGGCCTGTAGTTCCCAGGATCCTCCTTCTTCCCTTTTTTAAAGATGGGCACTACATTAGCCTTTTTCCAGTCATCCGGGACTTCCCCCGTTCGCCACGAGTTTTCAAAGATAATGGCCAAGGGCTCTGCAATCACAGCCGCCAATTCCTTCAGCACTCTCGGATGCAATTCGTCCGGCCCCATGGACTTGTGCACGTCCAGCTTTTCTAAATAGTCCCTAACCACCTCTATCTCTACAGAGGGCTGGCAATCTCTTCCCCATTTTGTGTTGCCCAGCACAGCAGTCTGGGAGCTGACCTTGTTAGTGAAAACAGAGGCAAAAAAAGCATTGAGTACATTAGCTTTTTCCACATCCTCTGTCACTAGCTTGCCTCCCTCATTCAGTAAGGGGCCCACACTTTCCTTGGCTTTCTTCTTGTTGCCAACATACCTGAAGAAACCCTTCTTGTTACTCTTGACATCTCTTGCTAGCTGCAGCTCCAGGTGCGATTTGGCCCTCCTGATATCTTTCCTACATGCCCGAGCAATATTTTTATACTCTTCCCTGGTCATATGTCCAAGCTTCCACTTCTTGTAAGCTTCTTTTTTATGTTTAAGATCCGCTAGGATTTCACCATTAAGCCAAGCTGGTCGCCTGCCATATTTACTATTCTTTCGACTCATCGGGATGGTTTGTCCCTGTAACCTCAACAGGGATTCCTTGAAATACAGCCAGCTCTCCTGGACTCCCTTCCCTTTCATGTTAGTCCCCCAGGGGATCCTGGCCATCTGTTCCCTGAGGGAGTCAAAGTCTGCTTTCCTGAAGTCCAGGGTCCGTATCCTGCTGCTTACCTTTCTTCCCTGCGTCAGGATCCTGAACTCAACCAACTCATGGTCACTGCCTCCCAGATTCCCATCCACTTTTGCTTCCCCCACTAATTCTACCCGGTTTGTGTGCAGCAGGTCAAGAAAAGCGCTCCCCCTAGTTGGCTCCCCTAGCACTTGCACCAGGAAATTGTCCCCTACGCTTTCCAAAAACTTCCTGGATTGTCTATGCACCGCTGTATTGCTCTCCCAGCAGATATCAGGAAAATTAAAGTCACCCATGAGAATCAGGGCATGCGATCTAGTAGCTTCCGTGAGTTGCCGGAAGAAAGCCTCATCCACCTCATCCCCCTGGTCCGGTGGTCTATAGCAGACTCCCACCATGACATCACTCTTGTTGCACACACTTCTAAACTTAATCCAGAGACACTCAGGTTTTTCCACAGTTTCGTACCGGAGCTCTGAGCAGTCATACTGCTCCCTTACATACAGTGCTACTCCCCCACCTTTTCTGCCCTGCCTGTCCTTCCTGAACAGTTTATAACCATCCATGACTGTACTCCAGTCATGTGAGTTATCCCACCAAGTCTCTGTTATTCCAATCACGTCATAATTCCTTGACATCACCAGGACCTCCAGTTCTCCCTGCTTGTTTCCAAGGCTTTGTGCATTTGTATATAAGCACTTGAGATAACCTGTTGATCGCCCCTCATTCCCAGTATGAGGCAGGAGCCCTCCCCTCACAGACCTTCCTGCCTGTGCTTCCTCCCGGTATCCCGCTTTCCCACTTACCTCAGGGCTTTGGTCTCCTTCCCCCGGTGAACCTAGTTTAAAGCCCTCCTCACTAGGTTAGCCAGCCTGCTGGCAAAGATGTTCTTCCCTCTCTTCGTAAGATGGAGCCCGTCTCTGCCCAGCACTCCTCCTTCATGGAACACCATCCCATGGTCAAAGAATCCAAAGCCTTCTCTCCGACACCACCTGCGTAGCCATTCGTTGACCTCCACGATTCGACGGTCCCTACCCAGGCCTTTTCCTTCCACGGGGAGGATGGACGAGAACACCACTTGCGCCTCCAACTCCTTTATCCTTCTTCCCAGAGCCACATAGTCCGCAGTGATCCGCTCAAGGTCATTCTTGGCAGTATCATTGGTGCCCACGTGGAGAAGCAGGAAGGGGTAGCGATCCGAGGGCTTGATGAGTCTCGGCAGTCTCTCCGAAAGGCCCCAGGATGTGGCTTAATCACATCACCAATCTGCACCTGTCAGGCAGAACAGGCTCTCAGAACTGCTACTCTCCCCCTGCAAAGGTAGGCAGGGAGTGGAAGGAACCTTTGCTCCCTCCCCAATAATGCACTGGCCAGTGTAGCTCTGCCAGAGGACAGGGATAAAGACAATTAATCTGTGACTGTTTAATATCAGTAGATTATGTTTTTCACTTGGAGAAAAAGAGCCTCTCTGAGATTCACAATTCCTTCCTTGGGCTGCTCCAAGAGGCGTGAAGTCTCAGGACCTGAATCTCACACTAGAGCCCTGTACATAGGTTTGGCAATATAAAGAGGCCTTAGTGTAAGTAGGTGGTCCCCAATCTTGTCCTACATAAATTAAAAATAAGTAATTGCTTGTAGTATTTCCAGTCCAAGTGGAAACAGTAACTAGGAATTTCACAGGAGAGCCTAATCTATGAGAAATCCAGCCAAATTATGCAGACAGCAAGGCTTATCTGGTTTGGATAAAGTTCAGATAAGTGTCAACACTTTTAGAACTGAATCCCGGAGCCCTAATGAATTTTTTACATTACAGTTTAGAAAAGAAGTTAGGAGTTTCTGACACTGACCCTGCAGCCTGTACACTAATGATTCTTTCCTTGACGTTAATGGTGGTTGTGTGAGTAAGAGCTACAGTTTCAGGATCAATATTTGTATGTCTATTCCTGTGTCAGCTTCAGCATCTAAATTTATTTTGATTTTGTTCACTTAATACTGTATAATGCAGACAGATCTCGGTCTTCGGCGATTGAATCTGCGACCTCTGGAGCTAAATGTATGAGCATCTACTGCATGAGCTAAAAGCCATATGCCTGTTAGTTAAGGCTATAGAGCACACTCATTAATCTCTCTCTAAGTGGTCTCAGTGCCACTAGATGGGCCAGAAAACCACACGCAGGAGATGGGTGGGTTACAATTGCACTTACTTTTAGCCCTTTAGTACATAACTGAACCATAGAGTAATGATGCAATAGTAGTAACAGCAGTAGTAAAGTCTATTTATTCATATCTGAATACTAGTGACATCATAGAAGAATTTTCTGAAGTCTTGTTGATCCATTGCTAGTTTTGCACACTCAGCAGTTGTCTTCCCAGTGATCTGCCACACACCATCTATTCATCTCCTCACTGGTTGCCCTGACTTTCAATGGTGACCCGTCACCATTCCTCCCATGACAACTTTCAAGGTTATTTCCATCTCTATGCATGTGACCAAAGTACCTAAATTTGCACCTGTTGGTTTCTGGCAGCAGAGTCTGCTTCTCTCCAATCATACTTCTCACTTAAACATTCATCTTCTTTCCTGTCCAGGAGATATGCAAGAGTCTATGCCAGCACCACTTCTCAAAGGCTTCAATTTTCTTCTTGTCAGCAACTTGTGTTTCCCAGGCTTCACATCCATAAATCACTATGAAAAAAAAAAAAAGCTGAAAAGTCAAGCCTTTGCACGTTTCAAGAGACCATGATTTTTCTCACACTTTTGTAACAGAGGCCATGGCTGAGCAAGCCATCCTAGTCTTCTTCCTATTTCTTCAGAGCAACCTCTTTTGTTGAATATGTATAATCCCAGATAATTAATTTACTGCCTCTATAGCTTGACTGTTAATCATGATGTCTGCTTGCATCCTATTATTGATCATGTCAATGCACATGCATTTTGGTTTTGCTATATTCAGGAATAGTTTTCATTCACTGTTTTCACAGACCCCAATAGTTGTTGAATTGCACTGATGCTTGCAGCAGTGTTGTATCATCAGCATATCATCACAATATTATCATATATCATTATCATTATAATCAGTATTATCATTAAAATCAATCAATCATATATCAGCATATCTGAAGCATCCAGCAATGGAAATCTGAGCACCTTCTCTTTAATCAAAAACATTCAGGGCATGTCTCATAATAAATTTGGCATATATGTTGAAAAGACTGGTGAAAAGAATGCACCCTTGTTTCACACTGTGCCCTGTAGAAAGCCACTTGCTGTCACACACTGCTGTGGTCTGCTGTTAACAGGAGAGGCTTGCAATGAGTTCAATGAGAGGTTTTGGAATCCCCATGCCACCCGATATGCTCCAGAGTTAATCATGGCGGACAGTATCTTTGGAGTAGTCAATGAAACATATGATCAATGGGTGATTAAACTCCCTGCATTTTTCAATGGTATGATGGATATTCATGATTTGATCACATGTGCCTTGTCCTTCTCTAATAGGATCTGGACTGAGACCATCAAACCAATTGCATATAGGCCACTGAACAGCTATCAGATAATTTTCAGTTTTTATTGGCTTGGGTTACATTTTGGGATGTTTGGCTTGGGATATTTAAAAAGAAAGTAAAAATCTGCAGCTTCCATCCTGTAATGGCATTCATGTGGGCAGATTATTGTGATGATATACAGCTGAACTGCATACAGTGCATCTCAGTATAATCACATAGGTCCGCCAAAAGATATCATTGCAGGATAAGGGCCCTAATCTTTAAACAAGCTATGCATACCACAGGAATATGCAGAATATGAAGCAGCAGGCAAACAGTAACTGGATTTCTCTTACCTAATATTTTAGTCTGGAATCAAAGACTATTAAACAAATCTGAGAAAGGACTAATTCATAAGTATACCCATACTGGGTTAGGCCAATGGTCCATTTAGCCTAATATTCTATCTGTGACAGTGATCAGTGCCAGATGCTTCTGAACAGAACAGGGCAATTATCAAGTAATCCATCTCCTGTCATTTAGTCCCTGCTTCTGAGAATCAGAGGTTTAGGGACACCCAGAGAATGGGTTTGTGTTTTTGACCAGCTTGGCTAAGAGCCATTGAAAGACCTATCTTCCATGAATTTACCTAATTTTTTTTTTTAACCTAGTTACACTTTTGGCCTTCACAACATCCCCTGCCAATGAGCTTTATCTGAAACATTCTCACTGATTTTTCTCAGGGAAATTTAAGAAGTTTTGACAGAAACATTACATATTCATTTTTTCCCTCCTGGAAATATCATTAATGCCTGGATTTTAAAGTTTGGTTCCATTTGGATATGTATCAAAAAAAAAACCCACACAAAAAAACCCAGATGGCTCATCCAAAATTTAACAATTTTACCTGGAAATAGGATTGGGGAAGTTCTCAAAAGGCCCAGGGTTTTTGCTAAACTCATTGTTTCCCAGTTCTGTCCAGGCCAGAAACATAAAACCAAGTGAACTGCTTTTTCTGCAGTATTTTAGTACTGGTACATGTAGTACCAGCCAAAACCATTAAGTGCAGAAGCATGCAAACATTTGAAATGGTTACCTTAACTTTTCAGGATGAAAATTTAAATCAGCTCTTAATTCATCTATCCAGGCGGTTCTCAGTTCCAATAATTATTCTGTGTTCTGGATACATGCTTGAGAGCACTACAATAATATTTTAAGTGGTGTAAACTAATTATTTATGACTTGCATTGGATTTGAAAATATCAGTCCTCTGATTTGTCTAGCTAGATGAGAGACTGCTCCACTTTATTAAAAAAATAAAGTAAATAGGGAACCTCAAGAATATTCTCTTGCAACAAACATTCTGTGCATACAAATGCAGATTCTGGGCACAGAAACAGGCATGTTTGCAAAATCTGCTTGCACAATTTCAGAGGCTAGATTTAAAATTTTCCCTTCACATCTAATTGCTTGATTCTTGACATATGTTGTTAAAGCAGATGCATCATCCAACACTTCGTTTTACCATTAATTATGTAACAAACCTACACCTACTTTGGAATATCCCAGTTGTTAATATGTTGCACAATCTGTCCACTTGGAATTTCATGGCGACAGCAGAAATAAAATTCAGATCCCCCTGCACCAAACCTCATTGTTTTAGCTGTGGCAGTAGAAGGCCTACAGCACACAGCTGGGAAGCTCTGATTCTGTGCAGGACGTGGCAATAATGCATACATTGTAGCTGGCACTTTATGAAACAGTCAGAATAAAACTAGGGTGCAAGAGGCTTTTACTGTGCAACTGAGGTGGTGGTGCCATTTGATTTGATTGACAGAAGAATAATTGAATGTATAATACTATAGCTGCAAGGAGGAAAAATATAGCTATTGGTGATTGTGCAACAAAAAAAAATGAAAGCTGCTGTAATAAAGTTTGCTTGGTAGTCAGTAATTGATAGCCTTTCTACTGATAATTTGCTCTGAGCACAAGCAGGGCATGGTACTGTTATTTATAGTGTAAAACTTATTTAAGATATTTAGAAAGCTTGTGCTGTGGAGTTAATCACATTTACTCACCTGGCTTTCCCAGATTTGCAGTCTTTCCTCACAGAGATCTGCCATTTATTTCACCACAAGGTAGCTTCCAGGACCTTTGATATTTTATTTGGAAGTCTGACAGGGAAAACAGCAGTGCTGCTATGTTTCATTGAAATCCAATATCTCTGCAGTAGCACAGAGTGCAGGATCCAAAATTTCTACTGCTAGGATATCAGTTATTAAGTATTTCAGTGCTGTATCTTGTTATACCAGGCTTTTATGTTCTCATTATTGAGAAGTGCCCATGTGCTGCCTCTTTTTAACTTCTCTGTAGAATTTCTCCACACTCTGGAAGCAACTACATAAAGCTTTAATATAGCAAAGTCATCAATTGCTCATGAAGTGTCAACAAACTCAAGCTTTCATTTCCAATATTTACTCTTTTCTCTTCCAATTCACTTGTTTTCCTAGAAATTCAGAACAAAATGCCACAAAATTCTTCAGTGGTTAGTACAAGAAATGCAGAAGCACATATATAGCCAAAAATATTATGTAAATAATTGACACTTCAAACATCCATGAGAAGCTGGGAATTTTTATTATTCATACACAGTTAGCTTCTGATGATACAGTACAATACTTCCTACAGATGTCACAGATGGATCTTTAAGAGTCAAAACTCTTAGCAGTTATCAAGCAAAAAAAAAGTAATCTCCATTCCAGGCTCATACATGTGTGGAGAAGGCCCTTATCAATGGCACAACCTGAGAGTAAAGTATTATTCAATGATAGTTAAGATAGCAGAATCTGGACCTATGCACAAAGAATTATCTAAAGGCTTTATGACTTCATTTAGGCACAATGGATATTGAAGCATGGTGTAGAGCCATCACTCCACAGAGCAGAAGAGAACTCCTTATTCTATCCCAACATATTCACACAATCTGGTGCTATATTTACATGTGAACTATTGATTTTATTTTATCTAGAGCTCCATATGTGCATGGCAATGTACAGAGAAGTATGCAGGATGGGTCCCTGCTCTGAACATCTTGCAGTCTAATTGAGATGAATACCATTTTACTTACTTAGGATAAAACTAGATAAAGAAGAGCAATACAGAATTTGTGGCAAAGACTAACTATGTCTGTCTTTATATAAGTACAGTGCTTAACACAACTCTGAATGAGGCCTTTAGATGCTTCTAGGATATTAAACAGTAGAAATAATATGATGGGGGTGGGTATACAGAGAAAAGAAGACCATAAAAAATGAAAAAAAAAGGAACAGAGCTCCTGAAAAACAAACACTTTCTTAGAATGAAATTAGATATCTTCTTCCCTTGATGGAATCTGATGCAGAGAGAAAGAGTCGAGACTGAAAGTGGAGAGACAAAGATTGGAGCAATGAGAAAAAAGCTGATAGTTGCAGTGATATTTTGAATGGTCTGGTGTGACGGGGCTGGGACACCCCACCACAGAGCCTCCTGCTGTTCACTCTGGGAATTAGCTCAGTTTATGCAGAGTGCCCTCTGCCGGTGGTGTCCCATCTGTCTCTCACCTTCGATTGGCTTCTTGACCCACGTTGCTCCCAGCTCACAGCATCCTCTTCAGGACACTGCCCTGGGGCAGTGCCCCCCAGTCCACACTCACCCTCTTCTGGGGGGGAGTTAACAGCAATCTTTTCTCCTCACCCTAGCCACAGTGGCCAACCACATCCCCAGAGTCTAACCCCTTCTATCAGGGGTCAGGTGCAGTCCGCTATGGCCACTCCTAACAGCCAGGTGTAGCACAATGGGGGGGGGACCCAGGACTGCCTTCTACTCTGGGTCCCAGGGACCCTCTGGCAGCAGCCTCCCTGCCCTCCTTCACTCCCCTTGTCCACCTCTCCTCCCTGGGCCACTTCCCCTTTGGCCCCCTTGCACCTTGTGGACCCTTCTATCAGGGCCTGCAGCATTGGGCTGGAGCTCTCCTCAGTTCCCCCCAAGCCTGTGCTGCGCTATCCTGAGTGCTGGTCTCCTTCACTCAGGAGACAGACCTTCTCCCTTGAAGGTCTCAGAGAGACTGCCTGCTCCCTTCCTGGGCAGCCTTTATATAAGGCCTAGCCTAGCCCTGATTGGCTGGCTGTAATATTGACCCTGATTGGCTCTCTAACAGGCCCTCCCTAATTGATTGTCACTTTGTGCAGCCGCTCTGGCCTGTTGTAGCCCAATCTGGTATGGAGGTGGGGCACTGCTCCACCACATCTGGGCAGGTGAAAAGAATGGAGGCCAGAACAGAGGAGGTTGCAGTAGTTGTAGCAAAATATAAAAAAGCCATGGATATAAGTCTTAGCAGTAGGGATGGACTAATCTGATAAATTATCTTTTCCCCTGCACCCTTCTTCTTCCTCTTCTCTGCTATTATTGCCTCTTTTACACTAGTGGCTTAGCTCCCAGGGCCTCAATCACACTTACCTAGAGACTATTGGTCAAGTAGTGCAATTGACCCTCCCAATATGCATGCTGACGTGAGGATGGTGGGCAGTTGGCTATCTCCCATGGAGTACTGCTTGTAGTATTAGGGGCCTCCAGTGAAGGGAAAGAGAAAGGCACAGAGCCAGTGCGTTACTCTGAAGGACCAGTCAGTTGCTTTTCCTTCTCCATGACAACTTCAGAAGACAATAGTTAAGAAGCTTGCCACACCACACTCTCTCTTACACTTCCAGTCTGCTTTCAATACAAGCCAAAAATTGGGGGAAATCTGATTTGCCTCATCTTCTCCCAGCAGTGGCAACTCACCGTAGATCTTCCCCAATTAGATGTATGGTCTATGGAGACAGGAGTTACACCTCAGGAGATCTTAATTCAAATGTTTTCTTAGGTCATTTCAGTGGGAATACCCTAGTCACTGGATATTTTTACGTAAGCATACCAAGAGTATCCAAGAATATAAATAACACAGTTGATTACTGATTGTCATTATCATGATTGCAACAACACTCAATAACTGGGTACTGCTTTGCATTGTCCAAATACTCAGGAAGCCATAGTCACCTCACTGAGGAACATATAAATAAAGATGCAGGTTAGAGTGTGTGGTATATTGAAAACTGTGTTACAGTTACAAAATGTCACTTTAAATGCTAAGTGTTTTCCTGGTGCTGCTTGCAGGGTATCAGGCTCTGAGGGAAGCCTGTGATCTGGGGCCTCAGCAATCAGTCTTCAAAAGAGCCAGTCCGGAGCAAAGTGGGTTGAGTTGTACCTCTGTCTTAGGTAGCAGCATGCAATGCATCTCTCAGTTTTTGGTTCTCATGTTTTAGGGCTTGTCTACACTAATGTGTAAGTGTATCTATGTTTTGTTTCTAACTCTCCTTGTGTATGGTGGGACCATAACAGGATAAGGTGCATTTTTAAAGCTATGTGGGAAAACATTCCTAGTGAATTTTAGCACTGTGGGCTTGGTGCCAAGCCCACTGAAGTCAATAGGAGCTTTTCCACAGTCTTGAATGGGCTTCAGGTCAGGCATTTTGTGTACCTGAGGCCAGAATTTTTAAGAGCACTGATATTTGCCTACAAATTTATCACACACATAGATAAGGCTTCATGATAAAGTGTGTGTATTCATTGTGAATTTACAGAATGATTAATATAATAATGTATTTGTTTCAAAATATGCACATCGAAGAAACAGTTTTGCTGTCTCCTGTAACACAACAAAGAGACTGAGGGACAGAAAAAGCAGACTAACAATAAAACCTAAAATAGGGACCAGAATAAAATTCCAGGAAAAAAGAAAGAATAAATAACATTTTCAAAAGTGAGTTGGACTCCTAGGACCCCTTGAAAAATCAATACCATGCGGTATAATCCTAAGTCACTTTAATGCCTTTCAATTTTTTAAATCCTGAATCTCTCTCTCTCTCTCTCTCTCTCTCTGAATATTAGAAAAAAAAGGTAAATGAAGAACATAATGTTCCAAGAAAGACAGTTAAAAGTAACCAACTCATACATGCAGGTACACAAATATTTGACAACTAATTTCACTAAGTTCTGCAGTACATAATTAATTTCTGAACATTTCAATTTCAAGGAGCTTTTTAAAAAATAATGTAACTCTCTTTATTAACATACTTACTTTATAAATTTAATTAAAAATAAGAGTCAGAATACTGGTTCATTCTGTTAAAATGACTAAATCATTCTCTTGTTCTGAGTTTTTAATAGTACATCATTCCATTATCCAAAAGCAATTCAACACAAATGAAAAGTTTCTCACAGATGATTGAACAATCAGGACAAGAAAATGTACTTTAGAGTCTATGCTGAAACATAGGAGGTTTCCATGTTCAATTAAAGCTTTTTAGAGATGAAAATAAGCTTCTTAAATGTGATTTTTAAAAGTTAATTTCAAAGGCAAGGTTTTGTGTATCATTTAAAGATTCACTGAAATGCTTTTGCAAACTAATTTTAAAAACCTGTTTAAGATTACCATTCATTGATAGAATGTATGTGTATGCCTGAAAAATAAAACTACATGCATTTTAAAGTTGAATCAAAGATTTTTTAATTGCCAAGACTTGAATTCAGGCCATCCATGAGCCTGTGTTTTTTCCTGCAACAGTTAATGACATAATTAATAACAAAAGTAGGGTGAGGAATTCTCACTGTGTCAGTGATGTAAATAACCATAGCAAGAGAAACACAGAACCCCCAGGACTCAAACTTTAAAATTGGCTTCAAAGTGAGGGATGATCAATTTTAAACAATTTTGTTTAAAATAGAGATCTAGATATTAAAAATATAGTATTAATAGATACCGGCTGAAGCTGCAAGATTTGAAAATGGCTCCAGATTTCAAACTTCCTACATTTTGGGGATGTTGACATCTGGGGTCTTGGTTCTGGCAAATCTCAAATTTGATATCAGTGGAACTACTTGTTTCAAAGAAGTTACACCATAGATGTGTATGGTATCAAGATTACCTCCTATGTGTTCTATTTTGTTGGGGTCAGATATTGTCATGGGCAGAATGCCCTTAATTTCTATTGAAGTGATAAAGAGCTGAGATGTTAAAGTGCTTTGCTGGACTGGGAATAATTGCATACATAGAATTAAGTATGTGACTGAGGGCCAGAGTTCTCTGCACCTTTTTTTGATTGAACCCGGACGTTTGGCCATTTATTTGTATGGAATCAGGTCCTTTTGGAAGGTTTTCCTCTCCATTCCTACCCAGTTCTTTTGCTGACAAGTCCTTAAAGGTGGGCCCTAAACTACACTTGGATGCTGTGATGTAACAGGGCTCTGCGACTCCCCCTGCCTGCATCCACAAAGCCATTTCCCTTCCACAACCTGCTCGGTAAACTGGGCAGGATGGACTAATGGATGCGCAGGGCTCGGAGCAGCACATGTATGCCTACAGACAGTTCCCCGCAATAGGGGAATTCTCTGCTGGCCAGTTGCTATCAGTTTCCAAACACTTTGCACCCCTGGAAGAGTCTGGCCTTAAAGTTCAACACCAATTCATAGAATCATACAAATGTCGTACAAATGTCAGACTGAAAGAGACTTTGATAGGTCAGCTAGTATGGTCCCCTGCACTAAGACAGGACCAAGTATTATCTAGACCATTCCTAACAGTTATTTATCTAAAAAAACTCCAATGAACAGAGATTCCACAACTCCCTAGGTAATTTGTTCCAGTACTTAACTACCCTTACGGTTAGGAAGTTTTTCTTAATGTCTAATCTAAATCTCCTTTCCTGCAATTTAAACCCATTGCTTCTTGTCCTGTCCTCAGTGATTAAGGGGAACAATTTATCAACCTCCTCTTTATAACAACCTTTTACATACTTGAAGCCTGTTACCATGTCTCCCCTCAGTCTTCTCTTTTCCAGACTAAACAAACCCAATTGTTTCAATGTTTCTTCAGAGGTCAAGTTTTCTATACCTTTAATCATGTTTGTTGCCCTCATCTGGACTTTCTTCAATTTGTCCACATCTTTCTTGAACCTTAACTGTCTTCATATGCCTATTTCTTAAAATTATGTTATCTCCTTAAATTATTTTACATATATTGTTAGTGTAGTGTGATACAAACTGGAATATACAATACAAAACGTATTTACAAACTAGACATGAAGATATACAACTGAACATACAGATCTCATTCTGCTACCTCATAACACTTGGTCTTGTAAAACCAGTGCAGGGAGCACACTCCAGGCCTCCCCCCTGAATATAGCTTCCCACCTGCCTTCTCCTTTTAATGCTGGAGACTGTGATACAATGGCAGATGAGCAGAGATGCTTGAGATTACACGAGGAGAAAGATAATCTGGTTCCAAACCATGTAGAGCTCTACAAATTAAAATGAATACCTTGAACTGTTCTCTGCAACAAATGCTAAATCAATGTCCTGGAAATTAGCTGTCATGTGCTTCCTGTGAAAGGCACTATTAGGCAAATGAGGGGCATTCATGTTCTACAATAAGTGATGTTCCTAAGTGCTTTACAGAGCATACTCCACTGAGGAGATATCAAAGCCATGGATAACTGTAGCAAAATCTAGATCCGAAAAGAAAGTTCAATCTCCTACTTAGATAGAGAGGGGATAGAGCACCTATATGCCACTCTAACATCAGCCAGGGATGCAGCAGCATTCTTCAGATTTGTTAGTAAGATGCACAAAGTTGAAAAAACAAACAAACAAAAAAAACTTCTGTTGAGGAAAAAGGTGTCACATCTGCCTGCTCTTCTGAATATTTTTCCTAGTCAGCAAGCATCATATCCTTCTATGGTTTCAGGGTTAGCCATCAAGTTCTTATCCAGGCCAAGCTCAACTAGATGCAGAGAATTGACAGGATGAACTATGTGGATGTGATATAGACATACACCTGAGTGTCTTCCACATGTTGATGGCACTGCAATGCAAGCCTCTTTACAATGTTGGCACATTGATATCACATATACACTGAGGATGGAAAAGAATAGATGCTTGTAATAGCCCACGCAGGAGATCTCTTGGGATGGAGGACCCCTTAGAGAAAAGAATAAAAAAGATTAATTAATTGAAGCACATAGCAATAAAAACACATACCTGGATTCTTTCCATTCTCAATATCTGCTTTTGTCCTATAGTTTATGTAGTAAAATGGGATTAACTAAGTAACTCATAGTATTATGGGCCTTTGACCTCACTTCCCATTTGTTGGCAGGGTTGCACCACCATTTTGAGTGTGTACTTCCAACAAAAAGGAGCATGTTCATTAGCCGGAAGTACACATAGTGTTATTGTACTCCATGGGAATCCCTATACAAAACAGGCAATGAAGAAAAAATACATAAGAATGGCATCTTATGGGAAAATTCATGATTTTAATGCAGAAAATGAAGACTGGCAGCAATATGTAGAAAGGTTGGGCCACTATTTTCTAGCAAATGCGTTTAGAGATGAGGACTAAAGTAAAGCAATATCTCTGTGTCAGTAAAGCCTACTCCCTTTTAAGGACTTTATTACAACTTCTGAAACCAGGAGAGAAAAGTTTAGAAGCACTGCAAAGGATCTTAACTGAGCACTATACTCCAAAGCCTAGCAGTATTGTGTCATGTTTTAACTTTTATCATCGGATGAGGAGGCAAGGTGAATCTGTATCACTGTAAATGGCTAAGCTTAAAAAGCTAACTCAGTATTGTTCATTTGGAAATGTCCTAAAGGATATGCTGTGAGACAGATTTGTTTGTGGTATTTATGATGAAAAAAAATCAAAGACAGTTACTGGCAAAGGGAAACTTGACCTGGCCCATAGCAATAGAATTGGCAACAGCTATGGAAGTAGCAGTAAAAAAATTACAAGATTTGCATTTAGACTACAAGGGTAATCAAACTGATTCTATAAACAAAATGAAAAGCCAACAAAAAGGGGTTCAGGCTCCTGAAGGGAGCTTCTGCTCTGGCATAATAAAAACATTTTATGTAAACATAAAATGGTCCAATGTCATAAATGCCTCAAGGTTGGACACTTAGCCAGGAAATGCATAAGGAACTAGCAACCAGCATATTAAAGCCAAGCAGTTAAACCCCATAATTACAGAGAAAGAGGAAGGAAGCAGAGGGTGTTTTTCCTGAAGTGGGGAAGGATGAGACAGAGAATGAGGCACACACTGGTATATCTACACTGCAATTAGATATCCACAGCTAGTCCATACCAGATGACTCAAGGTTGTGGGGCCCAGGCTAAGGGACTGTTTAATTGTGGTGTATACTTTCAGGCTTCAGCTGGGGCCCAGGCTCTAGGATCCTGGGGGTGGGAGGATCCCAGAGTTCGGTCTGCAGCCTGAGACTGAACATCTACACTGACATTAAACAGCCCTGTAGCCCAACCCCCACAAGCCCAAGTCAGCTTGTATGAGCCAACGGTGGGTTTTTAATTGCAGTGTAGACATTGCCACTATGTGCTGCATAACAAGGAAGAAATTGGGATCTTACAAAGTAACAGTAGAGTTAAACAATCAGTAAGTACACATGGAAATAGATATGGGGCTTCAGCTATAGTGATTAGTGAATATGCTATGTCAAATAGATGTGAGGCCACACCTGAAGGCAGGAGTGACCCTGCATACCTACACCAGAGAACCTATCCAGGTAATAAGTTCAGTGCTAATTCCTGGAAAATATAAAAGCAAAAACACAATTTACCAGTCTAAGTTATCTGAGGAAAAAGGTACAATTTGTTAGGCAGAGATCATTTGAAAGAAATAAAACTGAATTGTGAAGAAATATTTACATTAGACCCAGGTAAAAATACCCACACCTTCAGGAAGTTCTGTATGCTCATCCCATAATTTTTTTAAGAAGGGTTAGTGACCTGGAAGAGGGGTGTGTGTGTGAGAGAGGGGGCGGGGGGGGAATGGACAGGGTTTATTTTCAGGATTGCAGGACATTCTATATATTTTATGCTGTCAGAGAAAAAAAAGAGACTGAATTGGACAGGTTAGAAAAGAAGGTCATCATTTCACCTGTGCAATTTTCAGAATAGGCTACCCCCTCTAGTGCCCATGATAAAACCACCCAACAAGACCATCCATATCTTTGGGGTTTATAAAGTAACAAGTCACTAAGCTAGGCAATTATTCCATTTGGCAATCAAAAGATTTGCTTGAGGTTCTAAGTGGAGGTCAAAAATTCAGTAAGCTGAACATGTCACAGGCATACCAGGAGATAAGACTGGAGAAAAACTGTAAAAAATTCACCAAAAACTGAGAAGACTTATAGCAATACAATAGATCACCATATGGAATATCAGTAGCACCTGAAAAATTTTCAGAGCTATGGAAATTTTATTGCAAGGTATTCTGGGAGCTATAGTGAGGATTGGCTATATCCTCATCACTGGCAGAATGATCCTAAACATGTTTCAATGCTGGAGAAGGTGGAAAACGTCAGCCAAGGTCCTTGCTGTTGAACAAGCACCAGCACTCCAGAATACCGCTGAGCTCAGAGCCTAGTTAGGTATGTTAAATTACTATCATAGGTTTCTTCCAAATATTTCATCCCTTTAAAAACCTTTACATGACTTTTGACCCCTTGGCATCAGGGAAAGAAACAAGAATGTCTAAAATGCTACTAAAATCCTCAAAGCTCCTTGTTCATTTTGAGCCAGGCAAAGAATTAATCCTGTCCTCCAATGCTTCATCATATGGGATGGGGGAAATATTGTCCCATAAAATGAGAGATGTTAGAGAAAGACTAACTGGATACATTTTTAGGACCTGCATAAACCTGAATGGGATTACTCCCAGTCAGAGAAAGCTTCACTATTTTTTTTTTGGCATAAAAATATTCCACCAATACTTATATGGGAAACCTTTTACCCTTTTGGCAGACCACAAACCACTGGTGAGATTCTTGAGTGAAAATAAGGGGGTGCTAACCATGGCAGAGGCTCCGTAACAGCATTGGGCTTGCATATTAGTTGCTTATAAGTATAAAATAGTTTATAAGGCTGTACATCAGCATGCTAACGCTGATGCTCTCAATTGATTACTGTTACCAGGACCAGCTGGTTCAATGGAACCACCAGGAGAATTGGGGCTACTCATAGAACACCTGTACCAGATCCCAGTAAAAAAACTTCCCAAATAAGAAAATGCATAAGACAGGATCCAGTCCTGTCCTGGGTCATGCAACACATGTTACATGGTTAGCAATATCAGAGTAAGGGGAAAGAATTTTGCCCATTTAGGAGCAGGAGTACAGAGCTAAGTATAGAGAATGGATGTAAACTGTGGGTCACAAGCATCATTTTTCCCTCACAAGGATGAGATCGGATGAGATCTAGATAGGATGGGGATGGTTAAAAATCAGAGTTGCAGCCTACGTTGTGGCTCAGTTCTTCTTTCTTCACCACTACAAAATGCATTGAAGTGGAGAGCCCATGATTCCATGCATCTAGACTTAGGCTGCTTATTAAGCACTAACAGTGAATAGAATGAAAGTTTGATAAACAAGAAGGGTATTGCTACAACAATCTTTTTACATTTTAAAATTTATTTTTAAATGTATATCACAGCTATTTCTCCATGCTACACTAGCTACAATCCACTTGCATCATAGAATACATACTTCCCCTCAGAGCTGGTTGAATAGTTAATGGCAAAATTATAGCAATTATTCATTAGTTATTTGTCAACAAGTGTATCCGTTATTTGACCAACTCTACTTACTATATATATACATTTAGATCTTCAGGTAATGTACGTGGGCAAAGCTCCATTAAAGTCCATGACCACAGCTCCTCTTACACCACAGATGTGCCCATTTGGCCTGTAGTGACAAATTTTCAGAGAACCAGATGTTCTTACACAGTGATGCCACTCTGTGTAAACTGTGTAGAGCCCACTTTACAGGGGCTTTGCTGAGGGATCAATATTTGGTCCTAAAATTGCAGTGGGTATTAAACTGCTAGCATTGCATCTAACCAGGATATGATCAATAATATTGTAACATAATAAAAATGTCTATGCACAGGAAACAATTAGACCAGAAATAAACTGTAGTGAGATAAAAAAATGAGTTATTTACAAGGCTGTACACAAATTGATGCCACATGGATATATATTATAGAATGCCAACTATAATACTGCAGATATCTTTATGGTACTGTCATTTGATTTCAGATTCTGATTCGTAAGCCAAATATGGCCTGCCTTTCATTTATAATTTATAATAATAAGTCACTCTCCAATCCGCGGGGGGAGGGGACAAAAACAAAACAAAACAAACTTGCTTTTCAAATGTTACTCTGCATTCATATCCCAAATATTTTGGAGGGAAAAAAGGTATTGAGTGTGCTTTGAAGATCAGTAAATGAATCTATAGGTATCTCATTGAAAGTAGTGGGCTGATTCTCCACTGCCTTGTACCTCACATATTCATTTATACTTTTGAAAAACAAGTTCAAACAGATTGTAAAATACTAACAAATCAGAATGCTAGTGATTTTGCACTCACTTTGTGCTGGGGTAAGTGACAGTACAAGAAGTAAGGAAGTGGATAATCAGGTCCCATTGTTTTTGTTTGGAAAATGCCACTCCCCATCCAAAATCTATAGCAACACCTTGTTTCTGTATTTAATACAGCAGTTCTCAATAAACAGAGATAGCAACTTGAGTGGGAAGCGTCTCTCAAAGATATTGTGCATAACTGGCCCAGACTCCTGTAACTTGCTCTATTAGTTATCATAAAACTATTCTGACTGCATAATTCCAAGTAATGAGATACTAAAAACAGAACTGCAGCAAACAGGCTACTGGAGATTTGAATTCTAATGCAGTAGCTATTAATTATTATGGTACATTTTATTAAAGAATACTCATCCTAGACTAAGCAAATGTATAATATTAATTTTATTGTAATGAAAACTTGAGGGTACTATTTACAAGGTGAAACCATATCCTGAGCTAAATCAACTCTGAAACCAAAAAGCTCTATTTTTTTTCAGATGCAAAGTTTATTAACTTATGGTATTGTTATTATCCAGTTAATAGGAATGACTCCAAGGTTATTTTACAATGGCATTTAAAAATAGTAACCTTTAAAAAGAAAGAGAAGAAAAAAATGACAAGCAAAATAAGCTATGGAAGTATTTTGTTAAGAAAATCTTGTATGCTTTCCTACAGTCTTTTTTCAGCACGTCTTTCCTCGCTCCATATTTTCCACCTCTTTTCCCCTCTTATTATTTTCCCTATGCCCACCACTTCCATCCCTAAAGGTCAGTAAAAAGAAGCCTACATGATAGATATGATGGGGCAAAGAACCTAAGGGGCATGTAAGGGTATAAGATCATGGGACAAAATAATCAAAAGGTGTTTTTGTTTATATGCAATTTTTCTTTAATTACTTGGACAACCACATTTCCTCCCTGGTAATTTGTTCTTTTCTTTCATGCAATTTTGGGGGGTCTTGTGCTGCAGCAGAATGGTGTGACAGACACTGAGATAGCATCTTTGTTGCTGACAAACAGCTTGAAAGCAAAGTAAATTAAAGGAGCTACCCGAGATCACATGGTCAATCAGTGACAGTGTTGAGATTAGAAAATGCCAGGTCTGTGCGCTAGCAGCTCAACCAGAGATTCCCAAAATGATCCACAACATTCATAATTTATATGCACAATTACTGCTCCACAATTAATGCATTCCAACTTGGTAGAGTGTGTGTGAAGATGGCCAGTTATTAGAAAATAAAGTCCCATTTGTGTAAAGGGAGTAAAGTTGGTAAGAAATAAAATACAGTATGTGTTGTGTGCCTCAGTTATAGTTTGTTAAACTTGGAATACTACTTTAAAAAAAAAAGAAAAAAAATGGTTCATTTTTAACAACCTCAAAAATATGTAGAAAAAACAAACATATTTTTATTTCAGTGATTTTATCTTTCCTTTGGTATTCATGCTCGAAGACGCTTAATGGACACTAAGGCACTTGCATCCAGTCCCTGTCACATTCTGAACTTACAAAAAAAATTCATTGACTCTGATTTCCATAGGAAATAAAATGAAACCCTCATCACTGAGCCCTAACAATATATTATTTGGGAAAAATAAGTGTTTTGCAAGTACTCTCCAAGGATGCTCTGCAAGCCTCATTCTAATTTAGCTGCATTAAATCTTATGTCACTGGACCTGCTGTACAGACACTGTAGACTTGTTCAAAGGACTCCAACTCTCCTGCAAATCCTCTGTCTTTGACAAGAGTAGCCCAAACCTGTATGTTTTTATTTCTAGAACTCAGTATATTCAGAAAACAAATATTACTTACATTACTATAAATAAGCATCCTCAGAGTCTATCAACAAAAATGTAAGCCTTAGGATGAAATATACTAGCTATACCATACTATGTTCTGCTAAAATGTAACTGTGCCAGCGGCATCTATCCTTTATCTTTATCTTGTTGGGTCACCCTCAAAGTTATATAAGTATGATAGAATTATAATTATGTAGTAGTAGAAATAAAGATAGACAAAAGGGTATATAGGTATTGTAAAAAGGTATGAACATCAGTTCCATGCTGTTGAATTTCACTCTGTAACAAATGCAAGGCCAAAGTGCTAATTATTTCAGGCCGGTACAGGACAAGGAGTCTGTGCTGGAAAGTGATAAGAACTTTGAGGAAATAATGCTGTTCTTTAAAACAACACCCTGATGCTCTTCCCCCACGGGGGCCTGTTGTCATGCCTATGTAAATCTTGATTTCCAAAGAAGGAAAAATAGATAGTGGGATAAAACTTGTTAAATGAATCAAGAGTCATAGTTTGTGTTGTTAAGTAAAAGAATGAATGATGAGTAAATGAAATTGAGAGCCCGAAGAAGGGAAATAATTGGTTAGTAAATGATGCCAGCCTAATCCTAAGAATTTCAACCTTGATATCGATGGGCCGAATAATATGCAAAGTGGAGATAACTGGATGACCCCCAGAAGGTGAACCAGAATCCACCCAAAATGCATCAAGGAAGAAAAGAAGATAACACCTAGCCATCATGGAGTCGTCATGGATGTACCACCTGTTGATTGAGCTGATTGATGGTCATCTCAATTGTAAATTCAGCATGATGAAGCAACTCCCATAGACTTGTATTGAACCAGAGACCTATAAAAATTGGGTCCAGGGACTGTGTTCTTTGAGTCTGGTTCTAAGACTACCCTCCAGGAGTTTTGGATGCACATCTGACAACGACTCGGCTCCACTCTCGTGTCCAGGCCACCTGGCTAGTGAGTTGGCACAAGCAACATCTAGGCTGATAACTATAACAACCTTTATGTCGAACCTGTGTGTGAATGTCTGTGTGTGTGAATGGATCTATATAGAAATTGCATATAGGAATATTTTGTTGTATTTACAATAAACGTGGCAATTTGCCTTGTTCCTCTTACAAGATCCTGTTGGTATCATTTTTATTAGTGTAACAATCTCAGGGGAAACAACATAAAAAACCCCTGTTCCTACAGTGCCTTAAAATTACACTGTTTCAACTATGTTTCTGTCCAATGCCCAGCTTCTCTCCAGGAGTAGGCTACATGTACTATTCTTTGCTTTAATACACCCCGTGGGTATCCCTCTTTGGCATGATTGGTCCTGTGAACAGAGTTCCTAAGTAATGAACATCAGTTTTTAAATTAACATAGGTAAAATGTATGTTCATGAAAGTTGCACCAGTGGTAATGTATCAGGTTTAGAAAATTTCTTGGTGCAATACAAACACTATCCTGGTGAAATGACAAATCAAGATTAACTTGTATTTCTTTTGCTTTCTGTTTGGAAAAAGGAAATGAAAAGGCCTACAGCAGTTTCAGAATCCTGACCTGCTGGATAAATGAACACATAATTCATCTCAGGATAATGCCACTGAAATTGGTGGTATTATATCAGTTTGGTCCACACTTTACATCAAGATTTCAGAGATGTCTGAGAGAAATGTGGTACAGGGTAAGAGCACCACTGAAGTCTGCTGCATGTCAGGTTCCCTGCATATTCCCACTCTTGGAATAGTTTGACAAGAAGTACCGCAGATGAAAGAGAGAGCAGAATCTTCACTGAATAATGACTGAAGACTCATTCTGCCAAACCTAGTATTACATCTGGATGCAAATCCAATACATAATGTTTTGTAAAAGTGTGAATTGTACTCCATATAGCAACCCTGCATATTTCAATAAGGCAATATTTCAATAAGGTGTTTCTAGAAATCAACAGATGTAGTCACTCCTCTGGCAGAACGGGCTCTAAGAAAACCCAGAGAGGAGAGCAAAGCTTCTCTATAACATATTTCTAACCCTGACCCAGCTGAATAAGGACTGAACTGAAATGGCCAGACCTTTTGAAATGCCAGTATATGAAATAAATAACTTAGAAGACCTATAGACCTTAATTGTATCTCTAGGTGACATGAAAGCACCTTCTTTGCATCTAAGACACACAGTCTAGTTTATCTATATGGAGGCTTGGGAAAAAAAACACAAGTAAATTGATACTTTGGTTAACATGGAACTCCAAGACTACCTTTGGAAGGAATTTAGGATATGATCTAAAACCACTCTATGAAAAGTGGTGTGGGAAGGATCTGCCCCAGTATATGCAGCTCACTAAAACTTCTAGCTGAAGTGATTGCTGTTATAAAAAACATCTTTATAGAACGTGAAACAAAGACCAATCCAGTAAAGATTTAAATGGGGAAGACAGGAGGTGTGTTAAAAGCAAATTCAAATTCCATGCAGAGACCAGGTAATGAACTAGGGAATAAAGGTCAATACACCTTTTAAAAAGTTTTTCACCTGCTTGTGTGAGAAAATGAATTAATACAATGTGAGTATGGCCTGCTGCTATTATTTCCAGATAAAAATTAATAGAAGGTACAGATAAACATTGTCTTTAAATGTGACATATATTACTAAGTTCAGCTGTATAGGGGCTGAAACTGGGTCAATATTCCTATCAGCTGCTCTCCAACAAATCTTTTCCATATAGAGCCATAACTTTTCCGGGTAGATGGCTTGTTGCATCTCCAGGGAACATGACCTTTCTAAAATCATCAAAATCCTATCACCCATCTTGCTAGGTATAATGATTGAGGATATGGGTGGAGAACCTTTCCCTCTTGTTGAGATAGTAAGTCCATTGACAATGGAAACGACTTGTACATGCGATAGGATAAGAGGAAAATTTGGTGCCTCACTGTTGTTTTAGCCATGTTGAAGGAAATAGAATCATCCAAATTTTGCTTTATTTTCTTCAGAACTTTGAGAATTAGGAGGAAATAAATACATGAGACCCATTCCCCAGTCTAAAAGGAACACGTTTGTTAATGACTAACAGTCCAAACATGCTCTTGGGGACATTTCATATTGAGTCTGGTGGGAAAAATGATCTATGTCTGCAAACCTCCAGTGACTGAAGATGTTCTGAATCCTTTAAATACTACTTGTGCATCTGTAGAGTCCCTGCTGAGATGTTCACCCATCACATTTAAAGTAATTGGGTAAATGTTAAATACAATGCACCAGTCCCAAAGCTTTATTACCTCATGGCATATCTGGGACAACTGAGATCCATCTTGCTTGTTTATATAATATACTCCAGGGAGCCAAACACATCACTTGCAGTTCTAACAAGTTTATGCATAATAGAGATTTGTTGAAGTTCAAACGGCCCCCCAATTATCTGTGGTCACTATTAGCATCGGAGATGGGTTGAATAATACACCTTTAAGAACATTTTGTGGCTGCAGCCACCGCATTAGACAACATCAAATTTCTTTCAGCAGTGTGAGTATTTTTAGAACACTGTTTAGAACTTAAAAAACTAGTTTTGAAGTGGCTTCATCTTGAGTCTGTCGTATGGAGTCACATATGTTATAAATGTCAAGCATTGTAGCATTAGTATCTTTATGATTAATTATTTTTAGCAATCTCTCTTCCAGGAAAAAAGCCCTACCCCTCACAGAGTCAATGCTTGGTTCAATGAAAGGAATCTTCTGAGATAGAATAAACAGGGATTTCTCTCTGTTTATAAGGAGACCCACAGCTTCAAAAAGAAGAGGTCATGTTAATGGCTTCTTCTTATTCCTCTTTGGATTGGCTCTTTAACACCCTATTATCAGATAAGGGAAGATGAAAATCCCTCTCTTATTTAAATGCACTGCTACTGGAGTCAGAAATTTGGTTAAAAGCTGGGAGTGATGGAAAGGCCGAAGGGTAAGACTCTGTATTGGAAGTAGTCTGAACCAGAATAAAAAGTAGATACCTGAGGTGTGATAATTTTATAGGAATATGAAAATATGCATCTTTGAAGTTCAGATCCCCGAACCAATCTAGAGTAGACAGGGACAATATGATTAAAGTCAGTGATAGCATCCTGAACAGAAACTTTATGATATATCTGTTTAGAACTTTGAGATCTAAAATCAATCCATCAGTTCTTCTGGGGGGATTAGAAAGTAATAGTAATAGAACCCTTTGTTTCTGAAGTTTAAAGATATTTGTGCTATAGATCCCATGCTGAGTACAGCCCGTAATTCAGCTCTTAACAGATGCTAATGGGAAAGGCCCCTGAAAAGGGATGGGAGAGGAGAGACACATTTGTCCATGGTGATAATTGTCCATGCATAGTAAAATTTGGACAGGTGGATTCCAGAATTGTAGATGAGTTCTTCCAAGACTGGTTAGAAGCTCTCAAATAACATGTCAAGCCTGTGGCCTGAAATTCAGTATGAAGGATATGACTGAGAAATCCTTTGTTCTCACATGGAGTTTGTAAGGTGTCTTCTTGTTTTTTTGTGAAGATGTCTGCAGTTGAAGGTGCTGATGGTAATAAGGCTGTCTCCTCTTCCTCTTAACTATGATTAGATGAAGATGGGGCTTATTGACTGTGATTGCCAGCAGGAGAGAAAAAAAACAACACCTTTTGTAGTGATAATCAAGACGGGCCATTTCCAGCAGTTGACAAGAATGTGTGAAGAACAGTAGGGGGAAAAATATTTATTCCCCCCCCACACACTGTTCCTCACATGTTCTTTTCAACTGCTGGAAATGACCCATCTTGATTATCACTACAAAAGGGGATTTTTTTGCTTTTTTTTCTCTCCTGCTGGTAATAGCTCACCTTAACTGATCACTCTCATTATAGTGTGGGTATGATAAAATGCAGTGTTTCATATTCTCTGTATATATCTTCCTATTGTATTTTCCACTGCATGCATCTGATGAAGTGGGTTTTAGCCCACGAAAACTTATGCTCAAATACATTTGTTAGTCCCTAAGGTGCTACAAGTACTCCTGTTCTTTTTGCAGATACAGACTAACATGGCTGCTACTCTGAAACAGGTACAGGTGTCTTCTTTCTATAAGAAGACAAAAGATCTAAATATCTTGCTATGGACAGAGTCTCTCTCAATTTTTCCAGTGTCTCATAATTTTTTTAACTAAAATAGACCATCTCCTTCAAAGGGCAAGTCCTATATATTTTTATCTCATACCAAATGGAAAAGATGATTAACATAATCACACATTCCTTCATAGAGTTTTTGCAGATATCATCCATCTTGAGACTATACCAGAGATATCAAATGATGCCATAAGAGAGTTTTTCAAAGTTGGGGTCATGACCCAGTACTGAGTCACGGCATGTAAGGCACTGGGTTGCTCTGGTCAGCACCGCTGACCGGGACATTAAAAGTCTCATTGGTGGTGCTGCCAGATAAGGCAGGCTAGTTCCTACCTGTTCTGACGCTGTGCTGCACCCTGGAAGTGGCCAACAGTGGGTCTGGCTTTTAGGCGGGGGGACCACGGGGCTCCGTGCACTGCCCCCGCCTCGAGCACTGGCTCCACACTCCCATTGGCTGGGAGCCGGCAAATGGGAGCTGGGAGGGGGCAGTACCTGTGGGTGACAGCTGTGCGGAAGCCACTTACACACTGCCGCCTAGGAGCTGGACCTGCTGCTGGCCAGTTCAGATGCAGTGTGGTCTGCGGTGCCAGGACATGCGGGAAGCCTGCTTCTGCACCCCGTCTGTGCCGCTGACCAGGAGCTTCCATAGGGTAAGTCTGAGCCCCAACCCCACACCCCAATCCCCTGCCCCCACCCTGAGCCCCTCCAAACCCAGAACCCCTTCCTGCACCCCAAAGTCCTGATCCCCAGCCCCACCCCAGAGCCTGTACCCCAAGCCCAGAGCCCTGACCCCTTCTGCACCCTAATCTCCTGTCCCTGCCCAGAGCTCCCTCTCACACCCTGAACCCCTCATTCCTGGCCCCATCCCACAGCCCTCACCCCTGCACCCCAACCCCCTGCCTCAGCCCTGAGTCACTCCCAAACCCCTCATCCCCAGCTCCGTTGGGTTGTGGGCATCAATAATTTTCTTCAACTGGGTCCCTAGAAAAAAAGTTTAAAATCACTGCCATAAGTACATATTTGGCTGTGTTTTGGTCCTCTTTAATAAAGGTTGATATTAACTTCTTCTGTTCTTCTTGTATATTTTAGTGAAGACAGATATCTTCTCCCACAGTTGGAACTCATACCTAGCTATAACTGCTTGATAGCTAGCTATGCACATGTTCAAGGATGTTAAAGAAAATTTTCTGCCCAAAGAATTCAATTTCTTGCCCTCTTTATCTGTGAGGGTAGAAAAGTGATCTAGACTTTTGGAGAAAGTCATCCTATCAACCAATTTATGAAACAGAATTGCATCCTGTTAAGGAGATGAATCTGTCACTACACTCATGCTGTCACTGGGAGATGAGCCACTCTGTGTCTCTATGATGTCATATTGAAAATCATCCCGTAGAGACCTCTGATAGTATTCTTCTTCCAACAGTATCTCCTTTTCCAAGAGAGGAACATTGTGTAATTCTCAGATCCAGGTACCATGGGTCCAGATGTCTCAGATCCGCAGTTTGCATTGGAAGATGTTATGGGTCTGGAAACCCTGATCTCCTGGTATGGTAAAGGTAAGGAGGAGGAATTGGCCAGAACATCCAAGGAGTTCATAGGCAAGTCCTGCCAATTTCCTCAATGTAGTACCATATTTCCTGGAGGATACACTGGATGTATACTCACAGAGGAAGACCCTGCCTGGGAAATGATGGTCTCTTCATCATAAATGTAGCATCCAGCTCCATCAGTTGTGGAGCTGATGCCTGATCCAGTATCAAAGCCACCAGTGAGACTGCTGATATAAGGATCCTAAAAATAGAAGGTGGAGAAAAAGTATTGGTGATCCAGTAGGTGTTTTAGTCAGTGGAGGTAATGACGCCAGCACTCTTTCTCTCAGCTTCACACCTCAGTCTTTTGTCCAGTGGGAAATGTGATCTGATCAGAAGAGGAGTGTGGAGCTCAATGAATTTGAGCCAGAACTGCTACTATATGTTGCTGACTTACCCCAAATGGGTCTGAAGGTCTTAACTTCAGATCTGTACTCCTGGGTATGACTTGAGATCTTAAGTCCTAGACTTCAGTTATGTCAGTTGTGAGTAATATGAGGAGCTGCTGGAGATGTGCTTTCATTTAGCTTCTGTTTTCCTTGGAACCAAGGAAGATATTCTTGGCCCATCCTGCAGATCCTTAGAAAGCTTGTCTGGTACCAAAACTGTTGTAGAATGCATCACAGTTAAAGCTGGATATCAAAACCTGGCTACCAGCACTTCAGCTGATTAGGAACTAGAGCCTGGCGCCAAAGATTTTACCTTGTATCCGGATTTTTTTTGGATCTGAAGATAGTCAGAGCCTACTCCAGTCTCCTACTCTTATTATTATTATGGAATCCCTTAGGGTTTTCAGATCCCAAAGGCATAGCTGACAAGGCCTCTTGTCTCAGAAAAGACTGCAACCTATTTTGTCTTTTCTTCCTGGCTTGAGGAGTAAATATGCTGAATATCTCAATGCGTGCTGATGAATGATTTTTGCCCAAATGTTTTAGGCACCAAACATGCACATCCAAAGATGGAAAGACCACTGGGCACAACACTCATTTCTTAAATCCATGGTTCTTTGTAATGGCCTTCACCACAATGGGTAAAAATTCTTATTTCTTATACTTATATAAACTAACTTAACTACTATAAACTTATTTTAATATATGTATATATATATATATATTAGAACAACAAGTAATCTAAGACACTTACAACTATACCTCTAATGGATCTGTAGAAGTTCGCATCTTAATGCTGCAGTGGTTGGAAAGAACACAGATGATAATGGTGCCAATGCCCTCCTATGGCCATGCCCCCTGGATGTACTCAAGTGCTATGACATGTAGGAGAGGGGCAAGGTGCTCCTTAAAAGCACTGCTACTAGAAGGTTCCACCTCCTGGCTGCATCTGATTGATATTTTCCAAGGGTAGGAATATTCAGAGGAAAACTGAAAAAAGAACAAGACTACACCTGGGTAGTTGCTGCATTTGGCAGCATATAAAAATGAATTCCTCTATTATGGCAGGGGGAGGAATAATATAAATGCATACCACACTGATGAGTATAGTGTAAATACCTAGATATAATGCATCCTATCTTGTAACTACAATCTTGAAAAAAAAACAAAGCACTTTATGTGTTTATGTGGCAGCGTAGGATGGGTGAATCATTATCACCACCATTGGCAGATAGAAACCATAAAATCACATATTGCGAGCATTGAGAGAGACAAGTATATATACCAGGCTGCAGGTAAATATAAAGTCATTAACATTAGGAGACAAACCTGTGTCATCTTCTCTCACTATAGACAACAGGGCAGTAGCAGCAAACAACATTATAAAGTCCAAGCAAACTCAGGCTTTGTGGCTTAGTGTGGAGCAGGGGTTCCCAAACTTGGTTCGTGGCTTGTTCATGGTAAGCCCCTGGGCGGGCTGCGAGACGCTTTGTTTACCTGAGCGTCCGCAGGTGCGGCCGCTCACAGCTCCCAGTGGCCACGGTTCGCCGTTCCCAGCCAATGGGAGCTGCGGGAAGCGGTGGCCTGGCGGGAGCTGTGAGTGGCCGTACTGGCAGAAGCTCAGGTAAACAAAGTGTCTCATGGCCTGCCAGGGGCTTACCCTGAACAAGCCACAAACCAAGTTTGGGAACTTGGTATCCAGTTATCTCCCAGCCTGAAGCCACTTTGGCTCAGATTTACAAAGGTGCCTACAAAAACAATGAGGAGTCCGGTGGCACCTTAAAGACTAACAGATTTATTTGGGCATAATCTGTTAGTTTTTAAGGTGCCACCGGAGTGCTCATTGTTTTTGTGGATACAGACTAACATGGCTACCCCTCTGATAAAGGTACCTAGGCATCTAAGTCTGGGGTTTAGGTTCCATTGTAATTCACAAAACTCCTGCCTAACCTGCAAGTGCCTAAGTTTCTGCCTCTGGGCACATGCACTGGTGCTTCATCTAGACATTTGGATGCCTATATTCCTCCTAAACCCCCAAATGATTCACAGACTCGGGGCTTGTCTCTGGGGCCCAATCCAATAGAAATCCTCAGAACCTGCCTACTGGAGTAGATCCCATTCAAAACCTTGTTGCCCAATGGTTAGCGCACTCACTGGAGAGGTAGGAGATCCAAGTTCAAGTCCCTCCCTCTGCCTGAGGGGGAAAAAGGATTTGAACAGGACTTTCCTATACCTCTCAGGGCAACACTCCAACTATAAGATATTCTGATGGGGCGTTCCCTCAGTCTTTCCTGTTGAAACTGCTCAACTGTGTATAAATATTTAAAGAGTCATTGGACCAGATAGTAAGAGAGAGAATGACACTGTTGTCCTGTGATTAGGCACCAAAAAGGGAGATAACCTGTACAGAGAGAGCAAGACCTGTGGAAGGCTGGAAGGCAGTGCTTGTGTTGCCAGAGGTTGGTGGAGTCACGGAGCTACAGCAGGCACAGATAATATCTGGTCACACTAAAGGCATGTAGTAGAGAGGTGCCTCATGACACTGGGTATCCCTGGAAAGCATCACAATATGGCAATTCCTATGTTCTCATCATCACAGTATCTGAATAACTTTCCAGTGCTAGAGAAGAGCGTGTACAGCCCTTTAAATACTGTGTAATCCTGTAAAGCCAAATCATGCAGTTCTTATCAAGCAACACTCCCATTTACTTAAACTGTTGCCTGAGTAAGGATTGCAGATATTGACCTATAAATGGTGTATAAGTGGTATATAGAATTTTACATAGCCCTATTGTACAGCCATGAATTTTACATAAATAGCTTTAAAATCTGGGTCCAAAACTAAAAATAAAACACTTCCATTTGCTTCAGCTAAAGCTATGTTTTTCCATTGTCTAACATACATCTAAAATTCAATTGTATGTATATTTGGAAGTAAAGGGGGAGACTTTTCAATTATTTAACTCCGGTCAAAAAAAAACAATTTATTCAGTTTAATTTCTTTCAGCAGCGTTCACATTTCCAACAAACAAATCTGTCAGCCCAAAAATTGTTCAAAACAGAAATAAAAAAATAATACTTGTACTACTTTTTTTTCTATTTGCAATAAAAAATATTTTGGAACTTACTCCTTTGGAGAAATCAAAGCAACCACATTCAATAATTTCACCCCAGCAGCAATAAAAACAAATCAATCAGACAAACTCTGCTCCACAAAACATGTATAAAATAACTATGCCTTGCTGAAAAATATGTGTGTCCATTGCACATCTTAGAGGCATAACTCTGTCAAACTTTCCTTTGGTAACATAACCTTCTGAATTACATTTTTTAAACTTTTTAGTACAAAGGGTTCTTTGTAGGTCAGCATCAGTAGCTGGTTCAAATGTAAAATCTTCACAGGATTTCAGCAGTTAATGATGGTTGCACCAGTCTCTGACTTCTGAATATTATGAATAAACAAAGAGCTGAAAACAAAACAAGTCTTTGGGCTACCATTATCTCCTATTAATGCAGCAGACATGCTGCTCTGCGGCCAGTACAAGTCTCATTCATAGATCATCAGTAGAGACAAAGGCATTTCATTCACCAAAGCAAGAGCAAATAATATGATTATTTAAAAATAATCTTCCATGGAATATGAAGGTTAGGCGCCAATGACTGTTTTGTACCCTGAAGCCTTATGTTTTGGGGATCTCCATTTAGCTTCTAGGGCTAGTTGGATGTTTTAACTGAAGTGTTTTTTAACATGACATTTTTTTAGCAAAAATTCTGAATGCTTTTATTTATGGGGAGGGATAGCTCAGTGGTTTGAGCATTGGCCTGCTAAGCCCAGGATTGTGAGCTCAATCCTTGAGGGGCCATTTTGGGATCTGGGGAAAAAAGAAAAAAATTGGATGATTTAGTTGGGGATTGGTCCTGCTTTGAGCAGAGGGTTGGACTAGATGACTTCCTGAGGTCCCTTCCAACCCTGATATTCTATGATTCATATGAGGAGAGATTAAAGAGGCTAGGACTTTTCAGCTTGGAAAAGAGGAGACTATGGGGGGATGTGATAGAGGTATATAAAATCATGAGTGGTGTGGAGAAAGTGAATAAGGTAAAGTTATTTACTTGTTCCCATAATATAAGAACTAGGGGCCACCAAATGGAATTAATGGGTAGCAGGTTTAGAACAAATAAAAGGAAGTTCTTCTTCACACAGCGCAGTCAACCTGTGGAACTCCTTGCCTGCGGAGGTTGTGAAGGCTAGGATTATAACAGGGTTTAAAAGAGAACTAGATAGCCATTAATGGATTTAACCTCCATGAGTTTATTAGCCAGGATGGGTAAGGAATGGTGTCCCTAGCCTTTGTTTGTCAGAGTATGGAGATGGATGGCAGGAGAGAGATCACTTGATCATTACCTGTTAGGTTCACTCCCTCTGGGGCACCTGGCATTGGCCACTGTTGGCAGACAGGATACTGGGTTGGATGGACCTGAAGTATAGCCATTCTTATGCCTCATTGCATTGGGTACTATACAATTATAGAAACATACAATCCCTTAGGAAAAAAAAAAGTTGGGTGGAAGTGATAAAAGTGGAGTGCCCCACAGGGCATGACCAGAAGAGATACAATTTTTAATACTTTTGGTAATTATGCATGTTCTTATCTCTTCCTTTAACAATTAAAGTGTTGCTTTGGCTTTCTCTGGTCTACATATTCTCCTTTATTCCTCCATCATTTCCTCTTCTTTTCTTTTGTCCCATCCTTACTGGGATATTTTAGGGAAGAAAAATGCCAAATTGCAGTACCAACTTATATCATGCCTGGTCTCCATTTGGCTTTTCTGATTATCTGAAAAACCTGAGACTCAATTCTCCCCATTTGCCAGTCACTAGATGCCACATCAGATGTTTAGCCCTGTCAGTAATCCTTGCTTCCCCTTCAATCAAGATGTTGTGAAATCCAGTGAGAGGAGTTGGCTTCAGATAACACTCTCCTGACATAAGAAAACACATCAGTGACAGTTTTCCCAGTTGGGATGGTGGGAGAGAATAAGTCTTGTTCTTCATGCCCCCCATGATAGAAACACTTATTCATAATGACATTTCTACTACTGTCTGCAATTCCTTCCATGTCATAGTAAAGGAATACTTTACATACCTTACATGGGACTTAAATCCCTGCTGCACATGATACATAGATCTGTATCAGTAACTCCTGTGCCCATATCTGGAAACTCCTGCCTTTTGCACATCTACTCATATCCCATCTCATGCCAATAGCTGTGCCTATGTTTCTGAAACAGACAAGACTGAATATTTTATGCTTGCTCTAAGCCATATACAGGATATGCACAGGAAATGAGAATATATTTGCTACAAAAAAGCCTGAAATGGCCTTAAATTGTTTCTGACCAACCACTCCGAAGCTATACATTAAAACACCATTAAAAGGCTGAAGTTAATTAATGCAATATTCTTAATAATTATGTCTGTTCAGAATATCCATTTAAAGTCTATTAATGTAAAATTCTCAATAATTATGTCCGCTGAGGATGTCCATTAAAACTCTAATAGTAACTTAGAGGAAAAATCAAGAACAGTTTTATTGGATTTTTTCTCCCAAGGAATGTTGTAGACTTCTTAATGGATAGTTTAGAAATTGTTAAGGGTAAATTAAAGATTAGACTTTAAAAGCAGATTTTATGTAATGGCAATTATTTGATATGGCTGAAGCCTCTGGTTGATTTTGAACAAACTTCTTTTAAAAAAAAATCTGTTATGAGGATGGATTTCATCAGAATGAATACCATAGCTTTACTTTGCGTTACACTGGGGAGAGCTCTTTTGCCCAACTATTACAGATAAATAACTCTGAAACTACAAATGCCCTTTAGAATGAGCAAAGGGAAAATTGTAGCTGTTTGTTTGCCTTGTTGCCCTGTCAGGCAATGAACTGATGAACTGTAGAATTATTCAGTTGTACAGGCAGGATCATCCTGAACTATGCCAAGAACTATTTAGCCTTGTTTCAAACCACTCAACTGGGAGAAAACAAGGTAAGATTGGAGTGACTACTTCTATACACCAGTGCCTCTTATCTCTCATTTGAAAGGCAGTAAACTTTTGTATGTAGTCTAAAATGTGGCTTTGAGTTCCTATTATGCCTCCTTCACACAAGTTATCATGTACCTGGTTCTGTAGTTTAGATGGGACTGAGAACAATCAGAAGAACTTTTCATCTGCTATAGTATTTGGGGACCACAATCTGTATTGGCAAGAGGATTGTTGTATTTATTCTTATAACCAAAGCTTAAACTTGCCAGTACCCAGCTGGGCCAGGTGTGTATGTGAAGGGGGATGGTGGGAGGGGGAACCCTGTGCATCAGGCTGTGTTGTGTCTGCAGAGCTGTTCTGCACCTCAGTCCCTGCCTAGCTGCATCCGATGAAGTGAGCTGTAACTCACGAAAGCTTATGCTCAAATAAATTTGTTAGTCTCTAAGGTGCCACAAGTACTCCTTTTCTTTTAGCTGGTTAATGTGTGACACTGGCTGGCTGACACACTAGAGCCTGAACCACATACCTCCAGAGCTAAGTGGAGAAACTTTTACAATCTGAGGCAAAGAAACAGCCTGTGTAGCTGGGGGCTGTAACAAATTCATTCCTTTGGGGATTGAGCAGTGAGAAAATATGTAATACACAATGGTCAGTGGGTTACATATGCTTTTCCCCTCAACCATCCCATTCATGCTAACACAAAAGGACGATGCATGTAGCCAACCCAAATGTTGTCCCCTTGGACCAGCAGAACGTTCCCTTTCTTCTGCTTGGGATCCTCTGCTACCATGGAGGCAGGGGCAAGAGTTGCACAAATAATACAAATAATATACTACATAATAGACCAAATAATACATTAAGGTCATGTCTATAGTTACCGAAGATCGACGCTGCTGCCATTGATGCAGTGGGGGTCAACCCGCTATATCAACCACAGAGCACTCTCTCTACAATACTCCACTGGAATGAGAGGAGTAAAGTAAGTCAATGGGAGAGCATCTCCCATTGACATAGAGTGGTGTAATGACAGTAATAAGTCAACCAAAGCTACGTTGACTCAGTTATATTATTCACATAGCTGGAGTAGTGTAACTTGGGTTGTCTTACCCTGGTAGAGTAGATAAGGCCTAAGTCACCTCACCTCATGGTGAGATCACCATACAACAATCTTGTTTTCAATCCCTCTGTTGTCTCAGTAGCCCATGGTTTCTCTTCATTTGGATCAGTTTGATGTTTTGTTCTAGTTCAACAGTTCTGTGGTTTGATTTTTTCCTCTCTCTCTCACTTTCTCTCTCTCTCTCTCTCTCTCTCTCTCTGTGAGTAACATTATGTGGGGTGCATTCCCTTTACAGTTATTTCAGAGTAGCTAATCCAGTTTTTATTTACTCTCCATCAGAAAGATTTTTCTGAGAATTAAATCAGTTATTTCTTTTTTCTTTTGGTCTATGGGGAGGAAAATGATATCCCATTTCAAAGAGCTGAAATTTTTGAGAGCATAGGAAAGAACATTTTACTATAAATTGTATGTAAATTACTAGTGGGGATTGTTTTGTTGTTTGGGGAAAAAATGAGAATAAAGTAGTTGTTGTACTTGAGGCAAAAAGTGATTGAAAGGCTATCCAGTAGCTTTTTCGACCCAAATTAAGATTTAAACACAGATTCCATACATAGTAGACTTTTTAAAATAGTTTATAACAAGTTTACAATTAAATTGCACAAGGTCCTGTTTCCCTTGCTATGTTGGATCATGTGGTCACATTTACATATTATTTTCTATGTTCTTTAGACAAACATCAGGAAGCTGATTGCTTCTAATCAAGAAAAAAATGGTAACAAAAGAGGCACATGTGCTGCACATTTCCACCAATCACAGCTTGAAAAATGTTCATGTGCAGTTGAAATCCTTAATTTTTAAAGACATCAGACAAGTTAGATTAATTTAGGTCACTAAAAATGATTTGCTCAAATCATAAGACTAAATACATAAAATATTTCATTTTACAGAAGGATGAGGTTTTCCAATTACACAAAGAGTAAATAAAATAGCGCTCACTAATGGCACACTCAGCCTGCTCATTATTCAAAATTTCTTTTTGGATGTGATAGTCTTTTAATTGTCATAGAATCAGATGCAAATCACAAAGACAAACTTTGTTTTTTAGGTTTCTTAAGACTAAGTGAAGTTTTCCTTAAAGTTACATTGGAATTGAGGTATGGAAAGGTGTGCAAGATAGGTTGCCATTACAGGGTTCACTCATTTTTAAACCACTCCTTCCTGTTTTTTTTTAAAAAAAATCAGAATTCAGGGTAGTAGCAACAGCTGGGAAGTAGATTGCACAGGGGCAGGAATGATGTTTGCTTGAAGTGTAATTCCTGAGTAGTGGAGACTAGGAGGGAAATAATGGGAAGCTGTGGATCTGGAGAGCAAAGGTGAATAGGAGAAAGCCAAGAAGATAGACAGGCAGACAGTGATAGGGGAGCAGGAGTAGCAAGTAGTGGAAAGAGGCCAGAATTGAAAAAGTGAATATGAATGGGGATCTAACTGACAGTTGTTCTTGTGTCACCTGCTGATCAGTATGTGCCATATGTCCCCTTCAATGCCTGACCCACCAAGGCTATGGGTCTTTTCTAGCTTTTTAGCTGATTAACTCATTAGCTCAAGCTGTAGAGACTTATGCTTTCAGTTCCGGAAGTCCCTATTTCAAATACTGATGTGTTAGCAAAGATGAGGGTTGTCACACTAGCTGGCTGAGGGACATCACCAGAGGAGAGGGGCAATGATGGAGGAATGATGTTCTTATAGCAAGGACTGGCTGAGAGGACTGGAATAAATTGCATGACTATTTGCTATTTGTGTTGCAGTAATACACAGATGCTGTACTGAGGATCAAAACCCTGTTCTTCTAGGTACTGGAGTAACACAAAAATATAAGGTCCCCGCTCAAAGGAGCTGGAATAGTGCTTTTTGCACAACCTTAGACAAGAACTTAGGGCCACTGGATCTCAAAAAACATGAGTTCAATAACCACAACCTACTCTTAGGAACCCTGTCACCTATTCAGCACTGGTGCAGAGCCTTATAATGCACAAGGGTATAGGGACATCTATACTTATCCTCTAACATGCTCCAGAAATCACCACTTCAGGACAGAGGTGCATCACAGGGCTTGAGTGCTGCTGTAGCCTTGTGTAGGGTCTAGACATTTGAGTAAGGGAATTGGAGAAAGAAGATAAAGTCAGTAGAATGAGAACAAAAGAAACGGCAGCGAGAGGAGCAGAAAGCTAGAAGGTAGACAAAAGAGAGAGAATTTCTTCTACTCTCTCTGTATCAAGATACAGAAGCAGAAAAAAGTAACAAATCAAAGACAGACAATACAAGGAGGGGGATAAAAGAGGAAAGTGAACTAGAAGCTGTTTAAAAATACAGAGAAAACGAAACCCATTGAAGACAATGATAGTCTTTTAAATTACTTCAGGGACTTTTGGTTTAAGCTCTTAGGCATCTAAATCCAGGTCTCAGGCACCACTGCAATTCATAAAACCTTCACTTTGGTGCTTCCTAACAATGTAGTTGCCTAAATTCACTCAGCACCCAAATTTTCACTGTAAAGTTTCCCCTGCCTAACTCCTTCACAGAAGAAATAGCTTTGGCTCTTAAGCTGTCTGCCTCCAGGAGTGGGGTTCCCAACAGAGGATCAGAAGCAGATAGGCACCTCCCTGCAGCTCAGACTTAAAGACACCAAATTCCACAACAAGGGCTAGGCAAGCACAAATCCCTCTCATCAGCATCTGCAATGGGCTAGCTTTGATGGCTCTCTGCCTAGCTTTTGTGGGTCCCATTCTTAGAAACCTCTTTCTCCCCCACTTCATTGTATAGGGAGAATGGGCCCTTAGTTCAGGTAGAGCCCATTGTGGATCCCATTGTCATACCAGTGATTTCCTTGACACCTAAAAGTTAGGTGTTACAACACCTAAATCCCCTACTGACTCTGACTGGCTGCTGAATAGGTCCCTTTCAAAGACCTCTTTACATTTATCCTGAGTTCTGTTCCCCATCCAGTTGCACAGAAGATGAGTCCCAGGGTCGCCTATGGTTAGATTACACTAACTTTTAAAGGGATAGACAGAGATACTTAATATCCAAATCATTTTAAGTTATAATATTTATACATACTTGAGTGATATAAAGATTTTTCTGGCATTCAGTTGGAATGATTTGCATCATTTACTTGTGAGTGATTTTGCCATCCCAAACACATGGCGGTGAAACCTTTCTACCATGACACACAATCATTTATTCCCTCTACACTACAAAATATGTAGAGATGGCAGTGAAGCTGTAAATGAAGAATGAATCAAGTTTTCTATAATAAAACATTTAAAAGTTAATATTGCAGAAAATTATATTGAAAGAGAAACTTTCAGAGCATTTCTGATCCAGTTGCTTTCTCCCAAACTTTTGTACCTATAGGTTCAGATTGCAGCCAATGATACTATACCCAACGTGGTAAAGTGCTCGCTTTAGATAGACAATGACATTACATATTCAGCTTGTGCGCATGGAGTAGTTGAAGGTGGTGAAGCAAATTCTCCTCCCCTTCATATAACCACTAGCTACTCAAAGATCCCAGTGCCGTAAGCTGGTGAAAGGGGCTCTGCTCAGGCTCAGGAAACTGGCTGGGTGGATCAGATTATAAATTAATAACTCTGATTGAGTTGAGTCTACAAGTATAAAGCTTCACTTGTCAGGGTATGACAAATTATTGAATCTGCCCCAGATTAAGTTCTTCAGCTCTGTTTTTTTAGCGCTGTTAATTTTATTTGTTTTTGTGGTGTGGTGAGGTTGGGAAAGCTTTGTACTTCAGTTAACACTGTCTTGTTCAAAGTTGCCTTTCTTGTTTCTATAAGGGCCCTTATATTGAGTGAGTCAAATATGACATGATACCTTTAGTGATCTGAAAATCTCAGAGAACCTTCTCTTTCCCTTAGCTCTGTATGAATGGCAAGATAGGTTGCCATTACAGGGTTCACTCATTTTTAAACCGTTTAAAAATGGTTAATGGATATTTCTCTGGAAAAGTTGTCATTGGCTTTAATTAGTCTAATCTCTATTCCCAGGGTCAATGATGACCTTGTATTTCTCAACATATATAAAAGAATATGAGCATTTAACTTGATTCTATTGTTGGACAATAGCACCTAAAGGGCCAAACTGGAATTGAGGCTCCATTGTATTAGGTACTGTACAAACACACAGTAAGTGACAGTATTTGGCAAGAAGAGTTTACAGAATTGGCATGGCAAATAAAGTGGAGGAGGACTAGAAAGCAAGTATCATCCCCATCTGGGGGGGGAGGGGAGAGGGACTGAGGCAGAGAGTTTAAGGGGCTTGCACAAGCTCATAGAGGAAGTCTGTGGCAGAGACAAGACTTGAAGCCAGATCTTCTGAAATCTAGACTACAGCCTTAGCATAAGGCCACCCTTTCTCTCTTGTTATGATTCTACTGCTCACTGCTAAGACCCTAGTGATCCCTGAGACTATAAACCCTATCTTCAATAAAACTGTAGGTTTCTATGTGAACTTTGGGCCAAATTACAAACACAATAAACAAATTCCCAAGGTCCACATGCTATTACAGTGTTGGCATGAGCAAACACATAGGTCAGAGCATGGGCTCTTTCACGCCCACACAATGGTCCTCTCAGACTGCCTTCTCAGAAACAAGTATCAGGGGGTAGCGTGTTAGTCTGTATCCACAAAAACAACAAGGAGTCCGGTGGCACCTTAAAGACTAACAGATTTATTTGGGCATAAACTTTCGTGGGCTAGAACCTAGTGCATCCAATGAAGTGGGTTCTAGCCCACGAAAGTTTATGCCCAAATAAATCTGTTAATCTTTAAGGTGCCACTGGACTCCTTGTTGTTTTCTCAGAAACAAAGTCAGTCCCTCTTCCTGCCAGTCAGTTCTCATTCCTGTTTAGTATATCAAGCTGTGGGGAGAGGTTGCCTAATGAGCTCCACCTGCCTTGACCTTTGAGATTCTTGAACAATTCCAGTCTGGTCCCTAAATACCAACAAGTACAGGAGAGGGAAAGTTTTTCAGTCTGACATCACTCGGGTGGCCCCCAACCTCAGTGTCCAGAGTCATCGGGAGACCCAGATGGCTACTGATCTACTTGAGTAATAAGTAGTTAACAGTGTGTGCATGCAACTATCTGATTTCTGCAAAGTCATAACGGACTACACAATAATAGATGCACAATTGCACATTTTTGCATACAGATTTGATATGTATTTTAAAAATATTTCCATGTAAGTCTTATGTGGTTTCACTAAGACCACTAGGCTCATAAAAACATCAACAAAGAGTTTGAAATACCTCTGTGTGATGACTAGATCTTTTTTTCTTTTTTCAGCACTGTCCAAGTCTCTAATATATGTGAAGGTGCTAACTCAATCAGACTGATATGGCTTGTGTTTATCTTTCCAACACTTCAGGCGTTCCTTTTCCCTCCAGAAAATGCTTTCATTCATTGATATGCCGCTGCATCTCAAATATCATCAGTACATACAGTAACTGAATAATTATTAGCAATCTCTGACACCAGCAAGAGCTGGGTACTATTCAGCCCTTCACCTCTGGTGCAAGTAATATGCAAACTCTTCTGCATCTATCTGCTTTCCTGTCTTCTGCCCCACTCAGGACTGCAATATGGGTTAAACTATTTGCAAATGGATTAGAAGGATATTTAACAGAAGAAAAACCCAACAATACTAGTTTTACTTTTTACACAAGCAACAAAGCCCATTTAAAAATGTCAGCAGAATCCTAGAGAGAGTTCCTAGGAAGGTTTTACTAATATACTATAATTTTAGATTAAAATAAGTCATCAGGAACATGCTGTGTATATCCTGTGGCCAACTCAGAGGCACATCAGTACATGCTGGGGCAACTAAAGGAGAGAAGGTTTTTTAAAAAAATATAAATGTATTATATGTTTGATATAAAGACATAATATAGCTTTAGAAACATCAGACAGCAAAAGCTCTCTGTGTGAGATCTGGCATGCCAACATCTGTAAACCTAAAGACTTCTGTTTTTGTTAAGTGTAGTTTTTCTACCTTTCATCTGAAAGACAAAAGCAATATTAAATGTCACCATGCATGTTTTTTTTTGATGGGTGGCTGACACTAGAAATAGTGGAAAGGTAACTGGTATATTTTAAATGAGCAACATGGAATAATGTTTTCAGGGACATACACTGAATAATACATTAAATATGTTCTATTTAGAGATGGGCAATCTTAAGCCAGCAAGCAAACAAAACAAAAAAGGATTAGTTAGGAAAAATCATCAGAACAGAGGAAATATAAATACTTCAGTACATTTGTAATCCCAATGGAAATTTTTACTGGTTTATTACAAAACTTTGTAGCATGTTGAAAAGATAAAGTATGTGCATATAGATTTGCGAAAGTTTAAATATGATGAAAACTCATTGCAAAAGACAATAAAGAAAACCTTGGTGCTGTAAAGAAAAAAAGAAAAGAAAATGTCAGCCATTTCTTCTAAGCTTTATGCCTTTATAAGGATTATAACATTGTGCTTTTTCTTTCTCTTTGTGCTTGTTAGGATTTCCTGGTTTTTCTTTGCTAATTGTTGCTGACAAAAGCACCTATCTACCATTCTCATATCTCCAAGATTTTCTTCCTTTCTGGAAAAGAGCATAAGAGCATGCTGTACAAAAAATTAGGCCACCAATCTTTTTTTGAAGTAACACAGGAAGGGATTTTATTTTCAGGCTTTTTTTGGTTATTATTTGGTCTGTCTAGAGCATTTCAGCATGAATATGTGATTTTGATCCTTGTGTTTGAATAATAAGCATTGTTGAGGATAAACATTCCATGTGATAAAAGAAGGGTAATAGCTTCTTTAGGGCTTCTCTGAAATAATAATAATAAAAAAGAATTTACTGTGTACTAATGATCATTTAACACATTGAGTAATAAAGAGAAGATTTATGGGATCAATCAATAGTCACAAATAATATTAGCGATATAACAAACCAGACAAAGAACTAAGCAAGGATATTCAAATTAACTGAAATTGTACTATTTCACATCACACTTACTGCATTTTTCAATATGAAAATAAGGAATTAAAAGGAAATTCATCCTTGACCTGCAGGTTCCTTGTTATACAGAGATGTGTACCACATGGTACATAAGCTAAACCGTTACTGTAATATACCTAGACATAACAGATGGTTTCATATAAGGTAATAATGTCTTATTTCTGAATTTCCCTGTCTTGTTGAAGTGAGGCATGTAATATAATGTAGTGGACATATTTACACAGCCCTTAAATCAAGCAGAAAAAAACCTTTCTGATCAGCTATAGATCCAGGATGACCCAGGTTCTCAGACAACACAGGTTATAATCAACAGGCTTAGTGGCACCTAGCAAACTATTTCTATACTGCATCTAGGACAAGGGTGGGCAAACTTTTGGCCTGAGGGTCACATCGGGGTTGCAAAACTGTATGGAGGGCCAGGTAGGGAAGGCTGTGCCTCCTCAAATAGCCTGGCCCCTGCCCCCTATCTGCCCCCTATCTGCCCCCTCCCACTTCCCGCCACGACTGCCCCCCCGAACCCCCAACCCATCCAATCCCCCTGCTCCTTGTCCATTGACCGCTTCCTCCCGGGACCCCCTGCCCCAACCGTCCCCCAGGGACCCAACCCCCCCCACCTCCCCCCACTCCCTGTCCCCTGACTGCCCTGACCCCTATCCACACCCCCACCCCCTGAGAGACTCCCCCGGAACCCTCGACCCATCCAATCCCCCCCCACAATCCTTGTCCCCTGATTGCCTCCTCCTGGGACCCTCATCCCTAACTGCCCTGCCCCCGGACTCCACCCCCTATCCAACCCATCCCGCTCCCTGTCCAACCCCTCCCAGGACCCCCCACTCCCTCCCGGGACCGCACTCCCTATCCAACCTGCCCTGCTCCTTGTTCTTAGAATGGCATTGCCATCATTTGGGAAGGGCTGAGGAGCATTGGTGGGGAGGTTAATTAGTTATATTTATGTTATCCCTGGGTTATTTCTGGTTAATGACTGATCTGTATATTTATTAATGTATACTTTATAAAGATAGTCAATAGTACGTACAGAATTGAATGCTTTTACAGTAGGAAAATGAAAATCCAAATCAATAAAATATATTTGGTTGGTCAAAGAACTCACTATTGAACACAGTAATGATGGGGGCAATTAGTATATGTTGGTAACTCACATTCCTTTTGGAGCATGAAATGTGACTAATCTATATGCAGCAAGAAGAACCTAAATCCTTCAAACCATGCTCCACTAGTTAGATTTGGATAATGTTTATTATCTGCATTTGTTTGTAGAGAAAATAAGCACAGCAAAGCAGCCATCTTGATTAATAAGAAATTAGCTTGATACCCCCAAGACAGTGCTTCAAGTGTATTTAAAATAATTCCACATGGTGCTTTTTAAGTTTGAACTTTGATCTCCAATTAACCTCTTCAGATAAAATTAGCTCTTCAGTGATGTTGGGAGGGCTGACCAAAATGTCTAAGGTAAATCAACTTCTATAGAGCTTAAAAAAATATCTTTGTCACTACTACATTGTTCATTTTAACACGTTTGCCATTTTAGCATATCCTGAAATATTGTAGTATAAAATGGTAATAACCAGTCCTGAAACCATTTCATGTCTCACCCACATATTTAACCATTTGCTATTATTTACTGAGTTTCAACTGTGTTATCAGTGCTGTACATATATATTATGATTCTTCACATAAGGTGCTAACACGTCTGGCACAAAAAATGCAATGGTTTCGTAAAAAATCCCTCCTAGATTTTTCTCCCAGATGGTGGCCATGCCAGTTATCCACACTGGGTAGCTTATATTCAGGCCCCAGGTTCTTATTCCTTGCAAGGGGGACTGCACACTTTGCAGGCCTTATGTCTCTATCAATGAGGGGAATGAAAAGGAAATAAGTATTCCAGTGCACCTTCTTCCCAGAGCCAACTCAAAGGGGAAAAGGCATGCAGTACCTTCTTACTCTGGGGCTGCCTGTGTAGTGGTTTTCTAGGAATCTTTCTGGCTGGGTAGTTGAATCTGGTTCACTCTGTCAGGCTTACCGTTGAAGTTTGCAATATTCCCCCATAAGGTTGGAGAACTCCTGGACGGGAGTTCTCCCTGAAGCTTCAGCAGTCACTCCAGCCATTTCCTGCTCTTCCCTCTAGCTGAGTGTAGTTTCCAATTTTTTAAAGGCCTCCTGCCTACCATCCATGATTGACAGGGCCAGAGAGGTAGTACTTGTACTGAACATTGGTGCCTTCCTCATCCATCCTTCCTCATCCTCATCCCTAACCATACCAACACAGGTTCCTAAATCATGAACACAAAAAAGAGTTTGAGGTGGTGTGGGCAATTCAGAGGTCTTTCTTGACAGGCTTCATGGAACTATATTTTAAGGAGGAACTTGAATGGAGTTGTTCACTGGTATGGAAAATGTTCTGAGAGTAAGAAAAGGTGAAGGCCACAGAAGGCACAAAGTTAGGAAGGAGACACTGGAGAAGTTAAGGGATTACAAATAGAGGGAAGAATTTAGAACAGAGATATGAGAATGAATCTGTGCAGGAACTAGAAGATAAGAATGAAGAGCTGGCACTTCAGGCCAAAGGCCACTGGAAATCAAATAGGAGCCCTTCCACTATTTTTAGCTTCACTGGGTATGAAATCAGACCATTAATGGAGATGAAAAAGGGATTCAAGAGGGTGGGGGGTGGAGGGAGGACAGCCACAGCAGATAGTCATTGGCATTTGGGCTTCAGAATCAATGTCAGTCATGATGAGAACCCAGTGTTTGATTCTCCGAGACAGATTGAGTATGAAGGACAGGTGGGTGGAAACTATTTTTTCTATGTAAATTGAGCAAATTTAAAATGGAACCACTGAGACAGACATGAACCCTCCCCATCCCCAAAAACGTGTTCACAGTTACTTTTCTGCATAGAATTGAATCTTAAATGCTTGTCAAAGTATGTTTTTTGTTCTAGGAACAAGATTGCATACAGTCTTTTCAAAAATAGTACACCTGGTAATGAGTGGAGGAGCAAAAGAATAGTTTCCAAATCTAAGAGCGTCAAAGAAAGTGGAAGGGTGAGAGTAGGAAATGGGGGATATACTTAGTAATTGGCTACATTTATATAGAGGGTACAACACACTCACTAATTATATGCAGGCATCTCCAATAGCTGACAAGTCGGGAGGCAGAGTCATGACTTCTTGCCTGCTTGCTCATAGGGGTTAGGTTGGGCAAAAAGCCCTTTCCTTTTTCCCAATCACATGTGTCCAGAGACAAATATAATGTGGCTACACAAGATAGAGGATGAGCCTTAGGATGCTGCATTAGATCCAACCACTGTCTAGCCCATAGACAGCTAATATAAAATATGACACACTGCAGTGTGCTGTTTGTGTTTTCTCCAGTAACCTGCATGGCCATAAAGCAGAGGAAAATATTAGCCTTTGACAGAGATATTTAAGAACAGCAGAGTACCCACGTGGCAACATTTCACTATCACTGTGCTCATAAAGTTATCAGGAGTACTCTCTCTTCCATTGTTTTTGTCCCTGTAGAGTCAACTGCATTAACATTACATACCATTTGAGCACACACACTAGTTTAGAAAATAAAAACCATTTCACATTTATTTCTATATAGTGATATTATGAAACTATCAAGGTGACCTGGACAGCATTGAAATACCCATTTAACTTCCTTATGGCCTCCTTTCCTCTTTTATGAGTTTGAGAATATTAAATCTCATATATTCCTTTCTGTTGCTTTTAACAACAGACACAGAAACTAAATAATGTGATTGAAGGAGGTTTCTGTGGTTAGTTTCTCCTTGTCCAGTCAGAACCCCTGCAATTTGTTATTTATTTATTTTTTTTACAACTTGATTAATGCATTGTCAAGGTTGAAGTCACATTGTTTGTGATGGCTGTGCCTAGCATCATGAATCATGTTCTATGCTAAAATTTATGCACCCAAATGCTCTCACTCTTTGTTGTTTAGACTAGGATGCTAAAACATTTAGCTAAGTATAATATAAATAACAGACTATTGTACTAAAAAGAAATAATCCACATATAAATAAAGTTCCTTTTGTGACATAGGAGATAATAAGTATCCATGTCAAATGGCAATGGAACTAGAAGTTTTGTTTGGGTTCTTTGATTCAAACAAAAGATTCTATGTAAAGTGTACGTTGTCTGAGACATTAAGTGCTTCCTGCTCCTCCGCAACTATTCTGGAGAGTAACTGCCATGCCCACTTCCTGAGCTGTTATCTTTGTCAAAACAAGTCAATTATTTAAACCTTAAGTAACTGACCAGAATGAAGAGTTTCAGAAAAGTTTGGAGTAATCTACGTGTGGAGGTAAATTTAATATTTTAAAGTTCCAGACCACCTGAGTTTCAAATTATTGGCTGTTGTCATTTTCATCTCCTTTGAGCATACAATTTACAGCCCAGACAGCAGCACAGAAAAGGACATATGGCTAACAGTCTGTCAGTTCCTGAGAAGAGTCTTTTTTAAGAAGACAACTTGGGAGTGATGTAAACCTATATGGGTCTCACAAAGGTTTGGGGAAGTATTTTTGTATAGCATGTTCCTGTCCCCCTCTCCCCTTTCCTCTTTCAAGGAGGATGGATGTGGTAGGGGAGTAGAGCAATTTGAGTGTGTCTCTCAGGAATATTAAAAATAAAATATCCAACTCAGAAACAACTGTTAACATTAAATTCCAGCTTTGGTTTGGCTCTCAGATACCAAAACATCCTGATCTAATTTTAGGTGTTTATATTATCATCAAAATCTACAAAACTTTCTCACAACAGACAATGCATATACATTTACTGATCTGAAGTTAATTGATGGGAAAAAAACGAATAACTGTTTCTGAGCCTGATGGCAGGAAACCTTGGGTCAGGATCAGAAATTCCCATTGGATTATATTTTCTGCTGACTATGACATGATTTATGTATCTCCCATATAAAGCTCTTAGTTTGTCCAATGATTACAATCATATGGGCTTCAGAGGATTAGAAACATACTTTTATAATAAAATATTTGTATATGCCTCTGCATGACATTAACTTCACCGTAAGAGTTTTATACCAAAAGCTATAGAATATAAAATGTCAATGTAAAAAGGTAAATGCAGACATAGTACAACAGAGCTAGTTGCCTGATCCTTATCAAATCCCTAAGACTACCACAGCAGAAAGTGAAAAAAGTGGTTTCACTTTCTGGAGAGATCTCACTTGGGCTCTCTACATCCCAAAAGAAAAAGATAAGTGTGTAACAACTGTCCCTGTAATACCTTCCAAGCCACTCCTCTGTTTTCTGCAGGCTGTGTGTGTGAGGGGACTCTCATATTTTCTTTCAGGGTTGGCTCTTCCAGCCACCCTGACTCTTCCTAGCCTCTGACTTAGACCTTCCCCACCCAGACCCTGTTCAACAAACTCCCAGTTACTTCAAACCACATCACTACAGACAACTCTCCAAATCTCTTGTTTCCTGCATCCCAACTCTCTCATTCCAGGTCCCTTGTGCTAAATTTATCCCAGTCATGCTAAATCATAGGTCCCCGAACACCATTGTGTGTCCTCAAATCCATCCCATCACCATTTAAACAGTTTTTGGGGGAGAAGGAATAGGGAGAGAGAGAATATTACTTTATAGGCTGGTAGTGAAGGCATCCACCTGGGAGGTGGGAGACCCAGGGTCCAGTTCCTCTGCTCCAATGACTACTTATTTATACAGAGATAAGGTAGGTAAAGTAATATATTTTATTGATCCAACTTCTGTTGGTGAAAGAGACAAACAGTAGGGATTACACAGAGCTCTTCCTACATAGTGGAACAGCTTCAGCAGGAGAGATTGAAGGAGACCCCCATTAGGATAACTCTTAGCTCAGTAGTTAGAGCATTTGAGTAGTGGGAGACCCCTATTCAAATCCTGTCTCCCTCTCAGGCAGAGGAGGGACTAGAATCTAGGTCTTCTACATCCTGGGTGAGCGCCATAACCTTTGGACTAAAGTGTAAGGTGGGTGATGGTACCACCAAGAAAAGAGGTTCCAAGCTATGGACTGTAATCAGAAAACTGCAATCAGAGATAAGTCCAGGCTGCAGGGAGGCACCTAAGCACTGATCTCCATAAGAGGGTTTAGGACACACCTCTCTCATTGGCATCTCCCATTGGCTATCTTTGGCAATTCCCCATCTACCATGCTGGCTTTTGGGGAATCACATTCTTATGCACCTCTCTCTCCACAAGCATTATGTGAGAAGCCTAAGCACCTAACTGAGGGTTTGTGGATCCTATGGTTGTTCCAATGATTTTCTAGGTGCATAAATGTTAGTTATTGCAATGCTCCCTTTGTGCATCTGCAGTAGGATTCTCAAATTGGGGAAATGGAAATGGTGTTCCTGCATGGGAATCCACCTTCTGTCCAAAGACCTCTTGCACCCTTACCCCAAAATGTCCCTTCTTGAACTCCACACTTAAGGTATACACTTTTTCACCTGAGGGTTCACTCTTCCAGTCCAAAGGCTTTCCCTTTCTTTCTCTAGGGGCCAGGTTCCCCAACTACAGTTCTCTGCTCCCCATTCCACACTGTGTATGCAGGGGCATGAAAAGAGAGACCCAGGCTGTATCCCTAGAGGGGAGGAGAGGGACACCAGAAGACACCAAAAGTCGGAAGCAGATCTGTTGTCTGCCACCAAAATTGACAGCATATAAGGAAGCTGTTTGCCTGCATACTCCTGTGTGTAGTATTCTGGGATTATGAGGAGTGGGATTACCAAAATACACATAAGAGCATGTAAATATTAAGGGTAGATTGCATGTATTTTTATTTATTTTTTATTCCCATTATGGTCTTAGAAGCCAGGAAAGAATTATTTGAAGTGCATGCAGAGGGAAAAAACAGATTATATTAACTTGAATCCACCTCAAATAAGCAGGGAAAGCATAAAATAGTACAGGTTTCAGAGGAGAGATTTATATACACACACACAGAGAACATGAAACAATGGGTTTATCATACACACTGTAAGGAGAGTGATCACTTAAGATAATAAATTTGTTATTTGCTCTAATAAATAAATTTGTTAGTCTCTAAGGTGCCACAAGTACTCCTTTTCTTTTTGCGAATACAGACTAACACGGCTGCTACTCTGAAACCTGTCATTATGCAAGGCACTGAATTTAGCCGTATAGAGTGGAAATCTGTCAACTTCATGAAAAAACTCGCACAGATACAGACAGACATCATCTTCCTCTCCAAATGCAAAAGATGGACATCATACCGAAAGGACTGAAGGTAAAAAATCCATTACAATCTACATACCACACAGACTATGCTGACAGCTTGTGCCACACACTCTCAAGGAAACTGCGGAACCACCTGATTAACATCCTCTACAGCAAACAGGGAAAGATTAAGAATGAGCTCTCAAAACTGGATACTCTCATAAAGAACCAACCTTCCACACAAACTTCCTCGTGGCTGGACTTTACAAAAACTAGACAAGCCATTTACAAAACACACTTTGATTCTCTACAAAAGAAAAAGGACACTAAGCTATCTAAACTACTATATGCCACAAGGGGCCACAACAATGGTTCCCGTAACCCACCCAGCAATATTGTTAATCTATCCAACTATACTCTTAGCCCAGCGGAAGAATCTGTCCTATCTCGGGGCCTCTCCTTTTGCCCCTCCACCCCCACGAACATGATACAGTTCTGTGGTGACCTAGAATCCTATTTTCGACGTCTCAGACTCAAGGAATATTTCCAACACACCTCTGACCAACATATTAACCCACAGAGACCTTCCTGCCAACGCTACAAAAAGAAGGATTCTGAGTGGACTCCTCCTGAAGGTCGAAACAGCAGCCTGGATTTCTACATAGACTGCTTCCGCCGACGTGCACGAGCTGAAATTGTGGAAAAGCAGCATCGCTTACCCCATAACCTCAGCCATGCAGAACACAGTGCCATCCACAGCCTCAGAAACAACTCTGACATCATAATCAAAAAGGCTGACAAAGGAGGTGCTGTCGTCATCATGAATAGGTCAGAGTATGAACAAGAGGCTACTAGGCAGCTCTCCAACACCACTTTCTACAAGCCATTACCCTCTGATGCCACTGAGAGTTACCAAAAGAAACTACAGCATTTGCTCAAGAAACTCCCTGAAAAAGCACAAGAACAAATCCGCACAGACACACCCCTGGAGCCCCGACCTGGGGTATTCTATCTGCTACCCAAGATCCATAAACCTGGAAATCCTGGACGCCCCATCATCTCAGGCATTGGCACCCTGACAGCAGGATTGACTGGCTATGTAGACTCCCTCCTCAGGCCCTTCGTTACCAGCACTCCCAGCTATCTTCGAGACACCACCGATTTCCTGAGGAAACTACAGTCCATTGGTGATCTTCCTAAAAACACCATCCTAGCCACTATGGATGTAGAAGCCCTCTACACCAACATTCCACACAAAGATGGACTACAAGCCGTCAGGAACAGTATCCCCGATACTGTCACGGCTAACCTGGTGGCAGAACTTTGTGACTTTGTCCTGACCCATAACTATTTCACATTTGGTGACAATGTATACCTTCAAATCAGCGGCACTGCGATGGGTACCCGCATGGCCCCACAGTATGCCAACATTTTTATGGCTGACTTAGAACAACGCTTCCTCAGCTCTCGTCCCCTAATGCCCCTACTCTACTTGTGCTACATTGATGACATCTTCATCATCTGGACCCATGGAAAAGAAGCTCTTGAGGAATTCCACCATGATTTCAACAATTTCCATCCCACCATCAACCTCAGCCTGGACCAGTCCACACAAGAGATCCACTTCCTGGACACTACGGTGCTAATAAGCGATGGTCACATAAACACCACCCTATATCGGAAACCTACTGACCGCTATTCCTACCTACATGCCTCTAGCTTTCATCCAGATCATACCACTCGATCCATTGTCTACAGCCAAGCGCTACGATATAACCGCATTTGCTCCAACCCCTCAGACAGAGACAAACACCTACAAGATCTCTATCATGCATTCCTACAACTACAATACTCACCTGCTGAAGTGAAGAAACAGATTGACAGAGCCAGAAGAGTACCCAGAAGTCACCTACTACAGGACAGGCCCAACAAAGAAAACAACAGAACGTCACTAGCCATCACCTTCAGCCCCCAACTAAAACCTCTCCAACGCATCATCAAGGATCTACAACCTATCCTGAAGGACGAGCCATCGCTCTCTCAGATCTTGGGAGATAGACCAGTCCTTGCTTACAGACAGCCCCCCAATCTGAAGCAAATACTCACCAGCAACCACACACCACACAACAGAATCACTAACCCAGGAACCTATCCTTGCAACAAAGCCCGTTGCCAACTCTGTCCACATATCTATTCAGGGGATACCATCATAGGGCCTAATCACATCAGCCACACTATCAGAGGCTCGTTCACCTGCGCATCTACCAATGTGATATATGCCATCATGTGCCAGCAATGCCCCTCTGCCATGTACATTGGCCAAACTGGACAGTCTCTACGTAAAAGAATGAATGGACACAAATCAGACGTCAAGAATTATAACATTCAAAAACCAGTTGGAGAACACTTCAATCTCTCTGGTCACTCGATCACAGACCTAAGAGTGGCTATACTTCAACAAAAAAGCTTCAAAAACAGACTCCAACGAGAGACTGCTGAATTGGAATTAATTTGCAAACTGGATACAATTAACTTAGGCTTGAATAGAGACTGGGAATGGATGAGTCATTACACAAAGTAAAACTATTTCCCCATGGTATTTCTCCCCCCCACCCCACCCCCCACTGTTCCTCTGATATTCTTGTTAACTGCTGGAATTAGCCTACCTGCTTGTCACCATGGAAGGTTTTCCTCCTTTCCCCCCCCTGCTGTGGGTGATGGCTTATCTTAAGTGATCACTCTCCTTACAGTGTGTATGATAAACCCATTGTTTCATGTTCTCTGTGTGTGTGTATATAAATCTCTCCTCTGTTTTTTCCACCAAATGCATCCGATGAGGTGAGCTGTAGCTCACGAAAGCTTATGCTCTAATAAATTTGTTAGTCTCTAAGGTGCCACAAGTACTCCTTTTCTGTTTTCATAAAATAGTACTTATTCTTATAAATCAGAGAACCAAAATCTAAAGTGGCATTTGCTTTGTCATTATAAAAGGAAAACAGGACTGAAGCCCTGTTCCCAAAACTTAGATATGGTTCACCAAATCCATCTTTATACAAATGCCATTTCGGGGAGGAAGAATTGGAATACTTATGATCATCAGTTTTCTGCACCCTGCTTGACACAACTTCATAATTAAATTAGTCAGAACAAACTGGAAAACTAAATCTATATAAATTATCCTGGCATAGTTTTGCTGCAGCATTCTTAATCAAACAAACTTTGTTCTCTCAAATGGAAGTGAAGATAATGAATTTGTGAAAACCATAGTGTTACAGAACAAAATCCTTCATAATCAAAGATATATAATCTTGGAGCACAAGATAATATATTAAGTAGAGCAGCTATTAAATTCCTAACACAAACCAATGGTATCAAATAACTTCCCCCGGTACAGGATGGCCATGTGATAGGATACTTTACACCAATAGGCCAATGTAATTGTCCCCTTTTCCCAATAAAGTAGCTATTACAAAATTCTTTTACAAGTACTTTTGAGTTGAGAGCATTGAACATGCAGCACTACTGTCATAAATGGATCAGTGGTTGACATAGTACTTCAGTTTCTTGCAATGAAAAATGTTAGACCTGTTCTCTATCAAATTTAATTGCTGTATATAGTATTGCATAAATCAGATTTAGAGAAAAACATTTACATTTTTACCAAATAAAGATAGTTTTGTGTTTTGTTACCTTACTTTGCATACTAAAAATTGGTGAACAAGAGCTTGTTTGTTCATGCAAACAAGTCAGAAACAGAATTCAGAAAAAAAGGTAGTAATGGAAAATAACTGATGAATTTTAAAAATTTTAAAATAGTTTAAAATAAAATAAATTAAGCCTGATTGTAACATTGACAGGTTGTTGTTTCTGTTTTTATTTAGAAAGTTGATCTCTGCCATTATAAAAGTAATTTAGATACAGGTAAGATCAAGTAGATTCACTTTTAATTACCTTATATTGTAGCTCAGTTCAACATTCACTTTCTTGTTTATTTGTATGTCTGAGCTCTCATTAAGATTGCCAACTTTCTAATTGCACAAAATCAAACACCCCTGCCCAGTCCCTCTCCTTAGGCCCCGCACCTGCCCCGTCCCTTCTCAGGCCCCCACCCCAGCTAGCTCCATCCCCTCTCCCTCTGTCGCTCCGTGTCCCTCACAAACACTCACTTTCACTGGGCTGGGAAAGGGGTGTGGGGAATGAAGAGGGGGAGGGCTCTGGCTGGGGGTGTGAAGTCTGGGGTGGAGCCAGGGATGAGGGGTTTGGAGTGAAGAAGAGGGCTGCGGGCTGGTGCAGAGTTGGAGTGTGGGAGAAGTATGAGTTCCAGGAGGAAGTTTGTGTGTGGGAGGGGACTCCAGTCTGGGGCAGGGGGTTGGGGTCCCAGGGGCACTTACTGTGGCTCTCAGGAAGTGGCCACCAGGTCCCTAGGTGCATGGGCGGCTAGTGAGGCTCCACACGCTGCACTTGTGCCTGCAGGCACCGCCCCCACAGCTCGCATTGGTTGCGGTTCCTGGCCAATGGGCGCTGCGGAGCCGGCACTCAGGGCTGCAGAGACCTGGTGGCTGCTTCTCGGATCCATGCAGAGACATAGCAGGCAGCGAGCCTGCCTTAATCCCGGTCCCTCACTGCGCCGCTGAATGAAGCCACCAGGTCCCTTTCGAGCGGACGTTCCAGTCGAAAACTGGTCGCCTGCCAACCCTAGCTCTCATTGAGTAAGATGAAACTAAGGGTCATTTTCAGAATTATCCTGCCCAGAATGTCAAATATAGTGTAAAGAAGTTGAATGAATACACAAACAATCTCTTTTGCATGTTCATCTAAAACCACTTGATCTGAAGAAGTGGTTTTTTATCCACGAAAGCTTATGCCCAAATAAATCCGTTAGTCTTTAAGATGCCACCGGACTCCTTACTGTTTTTGTGGATACAGACTAAAACGGCTACCCCCTGATACTTGAAGCCTCTAATGTAACTCATGAAAACTGTAAACAGAAAAATAAATAGAAAAACTCCAGACACTAGACCAGTTGCATACTTCTAATGGATCAACTAAGCTATCCCTACTCCTTCTATTCACTGTTGCCTCTTCACCAGGTCCTCCTGCAATTTTTGCTTGGTCTCCCAGCTACTCCGTTTTGATCTTTGCTGCATGTCTCTCTATCATGATTCTCTCTTTTCCAATGTGTTCTGCTCTCTGTTTGATGAGCAAAAGTGAAAATTTCCAAGATTTCTGATATTCAAAGAGCTAATATTTCAGAGATCAGGAATCTTGTAAATTTCACTTGGCCACTAGCACATGGAATATAACTGAGCAGCAAGGGGAGCTAATCTAAAAAAAACAATACCCCAAAGGGCTTCTATGCTGTACAATTGTCTGTGGACTGACTTCAGACTCTGGCATTCATTAGTACATACATTCTTGGCACAGTGTGTTTGTTTTTAATTTTGTAAACCAAAACTGATTCTAAGTTTAAGCCTGGAGTGATTTTTCCTCCCTTCCCCCCCCCCCCCACCAGCCAATTACAATCATTCTGGAATAAGGGTTTATCATATACAGTATCCAAATAAAGATTCCTTTCTTTTTTCTTTCCCCCATTTGGACAGCAAAAGGGAAGCATTAGTATAACAGCTGGTGGTGTTCTCTTCATTAACTTGCTAAATATCTCCATGATGGGAATAATGTAAAGATTGCATTTCACAGCAAACTCTTGAAACATGGAAGAGCATATGATTTCTATTCCTTGATGCTGGGACAACGAGGCAGCCTAATCAAACACTGCAAGTAAAGTCTAAGGGGGGGAGGGGAAATCCCTACAGATGCCAATAAATCATTACAATTTCAGCACACTGATTACTCTAGAACATTGTGTACAAAACCTCATGAAAAAGGCTTGAGAAAAAGGGTCCAATCCTGCTGTTAACATATGAGCACCAAACACGTGAGAGCTTCTTTACTTAATTGCTCAGTTGACTTTCATTTTGTGATACATCAATAAAAAACAAGCAAATTATAGCCCATTTAGTAGTAATAAGATAAAAGGGTAAGGGATTGATGATCTCTTGTGTATAGGCCTAGGTATATAAGAACAATTTAACTAGTTAGCATAAGTATAAGGCCTTATAGATTGAGTAGGAGTAGTTGGCCCATAAATTAGCATACGTAAGTAAACTAACATTGACCTTAATTCACAAGATGACACAAGGCTTTGTTTTGTAATAATCACAAGTGTTGCAAACTGCTGGTAGGTAACTGCAAGAAGACAATTTGCACCAGTTTAGAATATTTTTGGAGCAACAGCAGATGCCTAACCACAGTTAGAAGTAGTAATCCAGTTGATGTATATGTTAATGAGCTTAACCTAATAAATATACTAACGTATAGAATATGGGCACCTAAGTGTTATATGGGTGAGGAAGTTAAGATATGTATGCATAGCTCTTCCCTCCTTTACCATATGAGTCCATCAAGACCTATAAAACATCTGGTCTCAGGTACAGCCTGAGTTCATCAGCATTCCAGAGTTGGACTAGGATCTGTCTCAACTTCTACAGCTCTGCCCAAGGATAGAGTGAGTATATATACCTGTAATGGTGTACTTTGTTCTTACAATGTTTATTATGTCACTTTACTTTTTTGGATAGTTTTACTTATTGGACTAATCATTATAATAGATGATTATATATATTATATTATATATTATAATAGAACTTTTACAATTAGAAAAGGTCTTCCTTGAGCATCAGTGTTGTCACTACTGTGTTCCCTGGGCTTCCCAAAGCGGGAAGCCTGATAATACAGGGCCTGATCTTGGGACAAGAACATACCAAATTACAGAGTACTAACTGGGCAAACTAAATCAATAAATCAGGCAACAAAATAAAATAAATCCAAGCACCAGAACATAGTACACATGAAACTGTACAAAAGATCATCATGTCAAGGACTGTTTTCAAAAGTATAAGTATTGCTCATTGCCTTAGAACTTGTGCACCTTATAGCACCTATATCAGTCACGTAAATTAAAATCCTTGTACCCTAATACATCAGATTTAATCTGCTAAATAGAGGCCTGGCCAAACAGCTAAGGGTGTACTGTTTCCTCAAGTTCACCTAAAATGAGCTTTGGTGGCATATCACAGAGATTAAGTTCCAGAGAAATTGGCCTTCCAGAGAATATTCAGCAGCTCCTGATCAACCTAAAGAACTATTAGCAATAGTGAACCAGCTTATTGTAACCTCCACAATGGGAAATAACAAGAAAGATGTTACCCCTGAAGCCATTTTTGGTTTCTGAAGAATATATCTAAAAAAATTAACAAAATGTATGTAAATACCAGATGCTGCAGAGATGGAGAAAGTTTTATTGGCAGGAGTTTGTAATGGGACTATAGAATTACTCATCAGTGACCACAACTAGAGCACATCTTGTCAGCTTTCTCACCATTCATGACTTTGAAGCTTCCTGACATTCAAGAGGCTTTTTGTTCACCCTTAACCAGTTAAGACCCCAGCAAAAAGTAGCCATTAGAACAAGAGGCATAGTAAAGATAAACAGAAAGAAAACTCATTGTGTGTAATTACTTTTAGATCTGGGCAAATTACTGCTATGAATAAGTATTAGTGAATATCACCTCTTTGTGCTTGCAAACAATCTTCAAATGCATCATGGATTGTCTTCAAGTTATTATTCAAAATTATTTTTCCATTAATTTCCATGAATAATTCTTGGTCTGAAGCTTGTTTCAGAGCTAATCACTGAGATTTTAAATTATTTTTTATTATTTATTTTCAGTAGTGCCCACAGTATGCCAAGCACTTTCCACCAGAATTGCCAAAAATCACCCAAAGAATTTAGAATTTCAAAATCGCAAAGATTAGAAACAGAGGTACAGGGGGTAAAAATACTACAATATAGTCACTCAGTAGACAGAATTTTGGTTTGACGGGGCACATAGGTCGCATGGCATCTTTCTCTTCCCTGATTGTAGAAACATAATGTTGCCCCCTTCACTGGAGCAGTTAGCCAATATCTAGGGCCTTTCTGGATTGTTTCTATTAGGAGGAGAAACTGATTATATGAGTTGAATATTTCTTTGGTGTAGTTCTGTGTTTTTGTTTCTTTCTTTTTTGTCCCCATTACTCCCTTCTCAAAGAAGATACATTGTACTGTTTTCCTAAAACCTTAAGGACAAATAATTGCAGGCAATTTACTTGAATTTTTAGATAAAGTCAACCTTCTGAGAAATTGTTGTGCCAAAAGAAGCTCCATCTCTTAAACTTCCTCCCAGGGCCACGCTCACCACGGCCACTCTGGGTTTCTCTGGGCTTTTTTTGGCTGCCTTTTTGACACACACACAGCTGCAACCAATCAAACCATTAGCTCTTTCATTCACAATCAATCCCTTAGAAACCTTTTGATCCACACAGTTTAGCTTCCAATTGGTTTTGCATGCACCCTCATGCAGGGAGTGGTAACTTGCTTGCCTCCAGATATCTTACTCCATAAAAAAGCATAATTGCTTCTTCCATTCAGACTGAATAAAGGGAGGCTATTACATCCGTTGACTAACTGGGTGTATGGTTGATTTCTTGATCAAAGCCACAACTAGTGGCAGTCAGTAATACCTTCCACCATAACAATAAATAAGAATCTATTTCTGATTTTTTTTTTTGCAGAAACTTGCAATATGGGGCAAATCCAGAACCTTCTGCCAGAATTGCACTGGGTCCCAGTACAGCGGAACATATTTAGTTCTGTTCCTGGATATAGAGGGGTCCATGTTGGGTGGGGAATGAAATGTGTGGCAGTGCATGGGGTGAGGCATTGGCAGACCAGGGGAAGGACATTGATGTACAGTTTCTCCTGTCCTCTACCCAGATGCAGGTGTGTACAGAGACCCCATGTATGTTATTACAGATGCTCTGTGGTTGGGAGAGGATTCCTCCTCCTTGTACATCTCCACATCATGTGACCTGGCCATTTGCATCAAGCACAGGGGATGGATTTGTGCTTATTTGCTGATTCAATTAACTTTTCTGCCAGTAAACTAGTTCTCTGGAACTTCTGAGGAGAGTGAACAGAAAAGGAACCTGAACTCAGATGAAATAAATTCTGTAAAAAATTCTAACAAATTTCAGTGGAAAAAATATTTTTCAGTATTTGCCTAGCTCTTACTATTATAAAGAGCAGGTAGACCTTACAAAACAGAACATTACCTGTGACAGATGCTGTTTGGCATTGCCTTGGAAAGACTTTGTTGTAATAAAGTAATAAATGATAATTCAAAAATATTTAGTTTGCAATTTAGGCAAATAATGCACAGCATAAAAATGAAAACAACTGTTAGTTTTTTTTAAATAGAACTGAAAATAAATCAGAAAAGGTTGCATCATCCAACTTGCATGCTCAGGCAGGTACATTACTAACCAGCCCAATGTTTATTATGGAAACTGCTGAAATGTAGAATTAGCTTGAGGTAAAGGATTGGCAGTCTCTGATGTTTTGAGGTTACAAGGTGAAACACACATAAAACATTGGCCTTGTTTATGGTCTCTCTCACACTGTGTAAATAAGGAGCAACTCTAGGGAAGTCAATGAAGTTACACCAGCATAAAGATGGTGTGAGATCAGGCCCGTTGACTCCAGCAAGTCCCATGGTCTTCTTGCCTGAAAAATGCTCTGTATTTTTCAAGCCCAGATCATCAGTTGGTGTAAATCGGTATAGCTTCTCTATTGACTTACACCAGATGAGGATGTAGCCTTAGCAACTGTACTGACAGAGAAACATCATATTGTTTGCTGCAATTAAACTTGTTCCAGAAGCATCATCTCTGGGGATGAAATATTTCTAGAAATAAATAATATTTCCATGCAGGACATTATTGATACAATGATATATAATTCTGAGTTTCAGATATTTTGTAACCTACTACTTTCTTGAAAAATGTAAACTGCTTTCCAAGGCTGTGCATCAGAATGAAGAAATAGTGCTTGTTCTATTGCCAGCTTGAAATGTACTGCATTGCTATACAAGAAATCTGAAGTTTAATTTTCAGTCACAGCATTTGTTCTCCAAAAGCCTAAAAATGGCTAAAACTGACAGTGCAGCTCAGACAGTGCAGAGGGTAGGGAATGTCTCATCTATTTTAAAACTGTCTCCCCCAAGGGAGGATCAGCATTGACAAACTCTGAAAAACTCCTACCTAGTCCTGCTTTGATGGAAAGACAATGCTTGCAATGTGAGTCAGAGGTGTGGAGACTGCTTGTGAAGATATAAAGCAGAAGATCCTCAGGGCTGTAAGTGAAAACAAGAAAAACTAAGAAAAAGTTAAGAAAAATACCATGGCCTGAGTTCTCATTTTGTTAAGTAATAATATTTAGCACTGGTGAAGCACTTTGAAACGTTAAATAGTTGATCTTCATAATACCCTTAGGTATGGATTATCTTCATTTCTCAGAGGAGGCAGGGCGGTTAATCATCTGACCTGCCCAGAACAGAGGGTGTCGGTTTTAGAACCAGAATTAAAACACAAAAATAAAAAAAGCACCCACCCAAACTTCAGCTGTGAGTGCCTGAGTCTGTGTTCAGTCTACTAGCTCACATGCATTCCTTTAAAGATAAAGAACAATACTTTGCACTTCTGGCCCTGCTTTGTGTGCAAGCAGTAAAATAAAACTTATTTGGCTTTTGATCTGAAGCACCTGAAGAGAAGCACTTAAAAACTTTACTGGTAGCAAAGTCAAATTAACAACAACATTGAGTAGTTAGGTGAGTCTTTCTATACAGAACAGCATCTAACAAATGAAGCTGTCACACTATTGTTTACAGTAATACACTAAGGAGAAATGTAACAACCTCCCTAAGAGTTCCCTTCAGAACCCTCTGCTCAGTCCTTTGACTGTAGGACTCCTGCACAGTCCCTGCTGCTCCTCTACAAATACTGCATGCACCAGAATTCAGTTACAACATCTACCAGTCACAACCTGCACCCCATGCAGTTTCTCAGCGACTTCACTTGTAGTCATCTTCCCTGTTCTGCTCCCAGCTTGTCACATGGCTTATACCTTCTTGCAAAAAAGAGGTTACATTGTGAGTCAGAGTCTTTCCTAATTTCCTCTCCCTCTGATCCCCTACTGGCTAGGGGAAGGGGATGCACCTACATGTCCTACCTGGAGGGTGATAGGTCAGCAAGGTAGTGTGTGTGTGTGTGGGGGGGGGGGGGGGTAATGGAAATGGTAGTTTCTTGCTTAGCAGATTAATCAAAATATACATTTATTGCACTTAATAAAAAAAAGTCTTCCACCTAAGGGTCTCAAAGCATTTTCCAAGCAATAATTAGTTGTGCTAACAGAAATTAAACCCACCAGCAAGCTGAAATCAACTACACTGTTAAATGCACAGCTAATAGAAATGCTTTGTATGTTATACATATTAGAATAATTATTTTTTCCACTTCCTGCACCAAGCTTAGCCTTCTGAGTCAATTTTCGGCCTTAAAATAAAAGAAAGGTTATGAGATGCATATTCAGTTCACTTTGAGTGCTCTTCTGCAGTTTACTTTTCATTCTTGTTTTTGACAGGTGAATGTGGTAAATTCCTCAGTGAGTCTGAAAGACTTTTCTGAACAAACAGAATCTGAGGAGAATTTATGATTATCATCACTATGGAACTCGCTGTCACTTTTAAAGCTGTAACTACAGTAAACGAGCAGGGAAAGCTATTCTATGTGTGAGTCTCTTAATCAGTCAAAGTGACAATGCTGCTCCTGATAGGGGTAAGTGAGACATAGCGTTTCACAATGTGTAATGTGAATTTAGTGTTCCTGAATGGTTCATTATGTACAGTTGTGAACACTGACAGTCCCATTTATTTAGAGAACTGATACAGAGAGCCTGATTCCTCACTGCCTTTTACCTGATGTAGTCCTTGAACACGCTGTGCAAAGTGGTGTTAAATGTTCCCATACCTGAATAGTAACCATTTTCACCCACTTTGTACTGTGATAAATGAGTGAACAAGATGCAGGGCAGTGAAGATTCAGACTTGTAATGGGCAACAACAGCAAGGCACCAGTTGACCAGAGAGCCTTCAACCTTGCCAACAGTCAAAGGGTTTGATTCTCCTCTCACATCAATGTAAAACAGGTGTAAACCAGTAATCAAGGGAGTTACACCCATGTACAAGTTTACATGAGAGAAGAAGCAGACCCACCATACCTGGGGTAGATCAATCTTCACACCTGTCTCAGCCCTTAGTCTCAGCACTGAGGCTTCCAAAGTGAATGCCAGTGGTGCCAACTTTTATGGCCATTTGTAAATCCCCTAAGGTGCCACAAGTACTCCTTTTCTTTTTGCGAATACAGACTAACACGGCTGCTTCTCTGAAACCAGAAATCAGACTGAGGCTGCCGTCACGATTCAACACATTTTAATGTATAGACATTTCCACCTCCACAGAGAGGATGTTTTGCCCAGGGCCAATATAAAGTTCTAATGAGGCTTCTCCTCTTTAAATAAATGACTAAATAATTAAGTTCCCAGTTGCACATCTGCATCACTCACAGAACTTCCATTGAAGTCAGTAGGATTTTCAATCACAGAATAGATGCAGGATGGGGCACTAAGTACAAACAGTGAATTAAAAAAAAAAGTTACGAAACACCCAAACTATCTTAACTAGCACTTGGCTGGTTTGGAATACAAGAGAATCTAGAAAATTAAGAATCATATCTCCATTGTCAAACAGCAAGTGATGTCAGCGATATTTTCTTTCATCTGATCCTCAATAATTGTTAGATCATTGGTTTCAGAGTAACAGCCGTGTTAGTCTGTATCTGCAAAAAGAAAAGGAGTATTTGTGGCACCTTAGAGACTAACAAATTTATTTGAGCATAAGCTTTCGTGAGCTACAGCTCACTTCATCGGATGCATGATCACTGTTCACGTTAAAAGCATAGGAAGACGACAGATATGGTAATAGTTCAGAAGCATGTTTGTGGGGTGAGAATAAGTTGCTAACAGGACCCTTTTTTGCAAAAAAGGTTTACATTGTGAAGGGCTAAGCAGTGTTCTTATGCTGCAAGACCATGAGAAATGAATTTGTTTCTATTGAATGCTGGCTCTGACCTTAACTGCAAGAGCATTCTCCATTTTGAAAGACCAACAGGTACTATTTTCATACCCAGCAGGTACTATTTCTTACTACTTGGGAAGACAGACATGCAGCCGAAACATTTAGAAGGTTGGAGTAGTGTTACCAACTGTCCTTCATGTTGCAGATTTATGTTTTTATTTTTCAAGCTGAGAAAAGTTATCAGATTTGGTGGTGCAGACATACCAATTAATAACCTAATTTAATGAAATGCAGACATAGTAACAGAGCACATTATCTGATAATTTACAGCAAAATGTAAAGTGTAGTTCCTGTAGTATCCTCACTTTTCTTTTAATACGGATCTGTGTGTAACAAGCACTCTCTACTTTAATGCAAACAGTTCCTTGTTTTAAAAAAAGGTTAGATAATACAAGTCTTGCAATATGCCTCAAGTGGAATTTCATATCTTAAAAAAAGTGAAAATGTACTAGGTAAAACCCTGATTCCCAATTACACTGCTAATTGGCAGTGACAAAGTGCTTAAATTAAGATTGTTCCCAATGATTGTTACTGATAAAAATAACTTATGGAGAAGAAGAAGGCTGGTCCAAAGGCTAGGAGTACTTGTGGCACCTTAGAGACTAACAAATTTATTAGAGCATAAGCTTTCGTGAGCTACAGCTCACTTCATCGGATGCATAGGACACTAGCCAAAGCCTTTGGAGACCTTGGTTTAATTTCTTGCTTCCACCACAAAGTTCCTGTGTGACCTTAGCCTCTCTGGGTCTCCATTCCCCATCTGTAAAATGGGAATGATACTTCCCTCCTTGAAGGAGTGTTGTGATAAATAAATGCATTCAGATACTATAGTGATGTGCTGTATTTATTCACTCTAACCAGAAAATAGGAAGGGGTATACGCCTAATTAAGACAACTCCATACATAGTTAAACCTAGACTCTTATTTTCACAGCAGTTGAGTCAATGTCTCCTTTTTTAAAACAGAAATCAAGCCACTTGCATAACTTGTCCACATGAAACTTCACTTTTTCTAGTTCTCTTTATAATATTCAGAATGCTATTGCACACATTGAAAGATCTGGACACTGGAATTTACATCTCTGCTTTTACAAAGGAGGTCTCTGGGAACCAAATTTGGTCAGCATCTCAGAATTAAATCTCACCCAGATCTCAGAATTAAGTTTCACCCAGGCATATCACCAAATCAAAGCTTGACAGTTCTATTTGTCACAAATATACAAGCATTCTGAGGGACAGAACACTAAAACATGTGTTTAATGGGGAAGGTGCTATAGTTTTCTAATGATTAGCAACTAAATTGCTGATTTTCAGATTTGAGCACAAACCAATCTCAAGTTATATGCTGGTTTGCTCATCTAAACACTCCAAAATGTAGGAAAAAGACACATAATCAAAGAAAAATAGGGAAATTATTACTAATCCAGTTTACCAATTATCTTTTCTTTTATCATTCAGACCAAAATGAGGTAAACACTGCCTTTTTTGGTGTCACTACAGCAGAAACTGTACTTCTGCAGTAAGAGTAAGATTTTGTTTTAGTTGTCTGATAGAAGCAGCATATGGAAGCACTCTGCTGGGTTCTCCTATTCCAGCCCAAGTCTTGACCCTCAAATCCATTAATCCACAAACAGAAAAGAATATGGAAGCACTCTGCTGGGTTCTCCTATTCCAGCCCTTTTCATATCAAATAACTTTGCTAATAGTGTGGCCAACTGGCAAATAAAATACTCTGAGCTTCCTGCATAGGGGCAAGACCTGTCGTGGTGTTGAAGGGGTCTAGTAAGCTGACTGGCCACTCTTCAGGATCTCAGGATGTAGGGGAGCAGGTCTACCACTTAGCCACAAAATCTAATGAAGCAAAAGCTAATCACCCTAGAAAAGAGAATGGATAGAAGGCATTTCCTTGAGCACAACTGATAAGGGAAATGACGGCCTCACCCCTGGAGAGAAGGCTGTGTATTAGAGAGGATAGCAGCCACAGGACATCCTTCTAAGGTTTGCAGCAGAACATAAGGGTTTGTTGTGTGTAGATTTATGAGGAAAGTTCACACAGTTTTTGTGCTGATAAGGAAATGCTGCAGAGTGTTTTGATAATACAGATATACTTGGATAAGCATCCAAACTTTGGGATATTTATCTGAAAAAAACCCAATTTCTGAATTATTTCAGATTCTCCCATATCAAGTCTTGACCCTCAAATCAATTAATCTACAAACAGAAAAGAATCTTTGGCCAAAATTATATTGAAATTAGCATTGTGGTATGTGACCAGAATGTGATTTTTTTTAAAAAGATTTCTTGAAGGTTAAGAAACAAATACATCAGTCTCCCTCCCTAGTTTCCTCCCTTGCTTTGATTTGTCTTTCAAAGTTTTGCTATTTGTTTTCCTCTTAGCAATCCTCAACTTGTTGGAATATTCATAGAGCACAAATTCAGATTATTTTTTGGTTAAATTAACCTGAAGTAGCATTTTACCCTGGTGCAACAGATTTTCAGGCTCAGGCAGCATCCCTCTGCCTTCTGTGAAACCAAAGCCAGGATTCCACACATGCACATTGCTCTCATTCCCTGTTTACGTTGGATGGAATTGGAGCGTGCTTACTGAGTGAACTGTCATTGACATATAGAAGATGGACTCTTACAGTCTGACAGACAATTCCACCACAACAGATCAACTTTACAATGAAAACCATAGGATTTTAGCTTGTCTGCCTGCACCACGACTGCAGGTATTTACAGACCCTCTATCATGAGACTCACAACTAATAAGCATAACTTTCTAACATCCAGGCCATGGCTAAGCCTGTGAGTTCCATGATCTATATGTTTGAAACACATCTGCTCTTATGATAAGAACAATTGGGATTGCTTCTCTGGCACAGAAAAAAAGCAGCTGTGTTTTTTGGGATTTTTTTCTTAATTAAAAATATATTCCCCAAAGAAAATAATAGGTCAACAATTACATAAGCAACAATTCTGCCCTCACATTGGTGTGAATGTAGAATAACACCATTAAAGTCAATGAAATTACAGTGCATAAAACCAGTGTGAGGCCCAACATATTTGCCTCTGGCATATTGCAGGAGGGCAGTGTGTTTTGGCAAGTAAAACAGATGAGTGAATGAGTAATGTCTCCTAGCTTCTGTTCCTAAGTCTGCCATTGACCCACTGATACCTTGGGCAAGTCACTGAACTTCTACGTTCCTCACAGTAACCCTTTGAAAAATGGCTGTTACGAAACCTACATCACAGGAGAGTTAAGATACTTTATTAAAGACATAATATAATGTACTTACACCAAACAGGAGAATGCACAATTGATTTCTATAACTCAGCTACAACCAGGAGAATACTCATACTTTAAACTCTTTATTATATATCCTCCTTCACAGGATATTCTTTGCATGCTTATCTTATGAAAGTGTATAAAAAGAAGTACTGAACTTCAGAGCTAAAATAGACCTTGAAGGCAAAGTAAACACTCAAGATAATTGACAAAAATTATTCTCCCTTATCTTGGATTCTTGCTTTGATCCAAGTTCTTTAATGTGATATTGGAATCTTGATCAGGCATATAAATCCCCCACCCCCATCTTGAAAGTCCTACATACTCATGATTTAAGATACCATTGTACCTAAACAGTGGTATGTCAGAACACTTAGGACAGTCATCAGGATTATATTCCACAGATTTCCTGCCTCTATGTTATATCTTCTACACTTTTTCAGATCCAAGTCGTATTCAGCAGCTAACTTTGTGCCATGCTGCACCATTAGTTTTTAAGCAGGTCTTTCCCATTAACTGTAATGGGGAGTTCTGGTTAAAAATCAGACCTAAGGCCCTTTTGTCTCTTTAGGCCACTATGTGACATAATTATTTAGAGACGTAAGGTCTAAATTATATTAATCCACCTCTTCTGCAAGGAGAAAAACGCTGCCTGGGTAATGATTCAGTTACTTTGAACATTTGAATTAAATCCTGATTGAAATCATAGAAGCCCACTGAAAATTGTTTATTAAAATTAGTTTAAATTACAAAAGGTTTTTTTGAGCATAGCCCGGTGCTGTGTGGGTGTGCAAGGTTATGGGTTTATAGTTATTGCTCATGCATAACATTTTCTTAAAGTATGCTACTCATGATTTCCCTTAAGGGACAAATATAAAAGATTTATTGGTTAATTTTTCTTGACATATCTTAGATATATAGAAGTCCTAAAGCACGTAAAGTACTGCTAACAGCAGTCTAATTTGTCCCACTGCAAGTCTAGTTTTTATAATTTCTTTTTCCATTTGTATTCTCCATTGACTTATCTCTGATTTGGGGAATAAGTTATAATAGGGTCTCTGAAAGGGATTCATAAGAAGGACTTAAAAGCCTAAAGAGGCAGTTAGGCGCCTAAAGTCAACATTTAGATGACACTGACATTCACAAAAGCCGAGCTCAGCTGATACTTAACTCTGTAAGCATCTAGAGTTTCAGTGGGCAATAGATGCCTAAGTACCTTTGTGAATCCCACACCTAAAGTCCCTAGGCACCTATGTTTCCACAGTTAAAGTCCCCAAGATGCCCAAACTTCAGTAGTGCGCACACATACAGCCACATAAGTTCTGCCACTGCCCAGCAACTCATTGCCTAACTTATGCCTAAAACCCAGCAGAATTCACAAACATGGCATCCCCATATCTACCTTACCTTCGGAGCCCAATCTGGTAGACACACTCAAAGCATATATAACAATCCCCCCACAAAAATGGACAGAGGCAGAAGGGGCGAAGACAGCCTCTTTATCACTTTTAGTCCAGTGGTTAGAGTACTCACTTGAAAGCAGATTCAATTCCCTCTCTGCCTGATATGAAAAGGGAGTATATCAGATCAGAGGGTAGAGTTTTATGTCCGCTTTGTTAATAACTACCCAAGATGCAAGGCAATGGTGACTCATGGCCAATGGACCTAATTCTGCAGAAGGTGTAATATGATGGAGTCATTTATACCTTAGGGAGAGAAAGGAGAGGGGAGATACTATCAAATCAGAATGGTGTAAATTGAAGTTGGACCAATCATAAAACATTTCAAAGTTGTTCATATTTCACTGCATTAAAAATGGATAATTTTGGGGGAAGAGAGAAGATTTTTATCTTTAGTACATGTTTAATACATTTTTTATTTAAACCAGATTTCTGATGAACAAAAAAAACTGGATAACAATTTCAAAACATATGCTGATATAGATTTCACTAATACTCCCACAACATTTCTTGTTTGCAGTGTTGTAGCCATATTGATATTAGAGAGATACTATTAACTTTATAATGAGTATTTGAAAGAATTATTTGGACAAATTTGAACATCAAAATGTCAGAGGAGGGTGTGCTGAATGTGAAACAAAATTCAGTACAGGCAAGGAATAAAATTTTCAACAGTGGCCTATGATACCCAAACTGGGACACCTTAAGTTGGATATCCAAATATGGAGGCACCCAAATCAGAGGCTATTTTTAATAACAATGGCACTAACCCTACATTTCCTACACAAAAATAGAAATATCTGTTGGCCAAATTCATTCCTTTTGTAATCCTGGTGGTTTCAATGGATATATGCAAGGGAAAAACGTGAACCATTATGTTTAAACTGTTTTATTCCCTCAGATTCTTTTAAAATGAAAAAAAAGGGCAGGCTGTTTACAGATTTATGCTATTTAACTCAGTAGCACCTTTTTAATTTCCATTTATTTAAGTTTTCAGATTGTTTGGTCAATGGCTGAAAAACGTAAGTTATAATCAAAAGCTTTATTTTTTCTGTTATTGAAAGCAATGAGGTAACTTTCACTACACTAAGGAAAAGGGATGATTACATAGTATGAGAAGGAGACTGCTTTTCATGAAACACAGAAAACTAATCATTCTAACCATCTCTTCTTTTGACATCTAGAAGTCTGCATTGTATGTCTGCTGCTGAATGCTGTTTCAGACTGATCACTTTAAGCTGCTGAAAGTTAAGGCATCCCCCATTTTAATACTTATGCGACTGTGCACAAAAGCCCGTCTGTTTGCCTCACAGAGGAGCATACAGCTCCTCTTACTGCAGAAAGCCTTTGCCCAGACTTTCAACACTGAGTCTCTTTGCCAAACAATAGATATTCCATGATCAAAGCAGAGAAAGGATGTGACATTCACATTCAAGTTCATGTTCACTCTTCTTTACAGAGGATGAAAAAACACTACACACACATTTAGCTAAAAGAAATAATCATTTTTTTTATTCTTTTCACTGAAGAGTACAATTTCTGATCAATGATACAAGCAGCATCCCATTCTAACCTTTCCTCTATCATCACCTGAATCCCTGGGAAAAAAAAGTTTCTCCGGAGGCTTTTCCTCACCACTTTTCCCAGTGTATTTTCATATTTTCCTTTCTGTTCAAAAGTGAGCTGAGAAATTACAGAACTGTTAGTCTGACCTCAGTAGTATGTTCAGGTTTAGAACAACTTGTGAAGGAAAAAAAAAAGTTCTGAAGTGGGGTTCCACAGAGATCTGTTCTGGGTCCAGTGCTGTTTAACATCTTTATTAATGACCTGGATGTAGGTATAGAGATCATACTGTCAAATTTGCAGATGATACAAAGCTAGGGGAGTTGCCAACAGTTTGGAGGATAGAGCTACAATTCAGAGAAACATGAATGAATTGGAGAACTGTGCTATAGACAACAAAATGAAATTCAACAATGACAAATGTAAGGTGCTACACGTAGTGAAGAAAAACCAAATGCACAAATACAAAATGGGGAAAAACTGGCTTGGTAGCAGCACTGCTGAGAAGGATCTGGGATTTGTGGTGGATCACAACCGCAACGTGAGTTAGAAATGTGATGCTATTGCAAAGAGAGCAAATGTAATATTAGGTTGCATTAAACAGAGGCATAACATGCAAGTCACAGGAGGTGATAGCACCACTCTACTTGCCTCTCATTAGGCCTCAGTTGGAGTACTGTGTCTAATGTTGGTCACCAGTGTAAAGAAAGAAAAGGATGTAGAGAAACTGAAAGGGCTTCAGAGATGATCAAAGGGATAGAACACAAGCCATATGTGCAAAGGGTGAAAGAACTGGGTATGTTTAGTTTGAAAAGGAGGAGATTTGAATGGAGGGGAGGGGAGAGGAAATAGGATAGTGGTCTTCAGATACTTGAAAGGCTGCCATAAATAAAGATGAAGAGAAGGGCAGGACAAGAGGCAATGTGTTCTAACTACAACATAGCAGATTTAGATTAAATCTCAGGAAAAAACCTCCTAACTGTAAGAACAGTAGGGAAATGGAACAGACTGCCTTGGGAGGTTGTGGAAGCTTCTTCACTTGAGATTTTAAAAAGAAAGCTGGATAGCCATCTGTCTTGGGTGGTTTAGACACAATAAATCCTGAATCTTGGCAGGTGTGTAGACTAGATGACCTTTGCAGTCCCTTCTAAGCCTGTGATCTAAAAGAAAATGTGGATATAATGCAGGATAGGTTTACCAAAAGGTAGACTGTGCTAGAACAACTTGATTCCTTTCTTTGAGGCAACAGATGATTTTTTTAAATAAGGGAAATTCAGCAGATCCAATATACTTGGACTTCCGTAAAGCATTCGACATAATACCACATGGGAAATTATTAAAGTAGAGAAGATGGTGATTAGTAGAAGAATTGTAATGTGGATAAGGAACTGGCTAAAGGAGAGAAGGCAATAGGTTATGCTGAAAGGTGAACTATTGGTGGAAGGTAACTAGTAGAATTCTTCAAGGAATGGTTTTCAGACCAATCTAATTCAATTTTTTTATTAATGACCTTGGTAGGAGTGTTGTAATGAAATTAGCTGATTATACAAATTTGGGGGGCATAGTCAACACAGAAGAGGATTAGATTATTAAATAGGAAGAGCTGAGTCACTTTGGGTCTAATAGTAATTTCTGCTATAATCTGGGGTCTCATAAATTGGAAGCAACATAGGAGGAGAAAGATCTGGGTGAGCTGGTCAATCAAAGGATGATTATGAGCTACTAATGTGATGTGGCAGTGAATGAGGCAAATACAATCCCAGGATGAACCAGGTGAGGGGTTTCCAATAGAGATAGAAAAGTATTGATGGCATTATACAAGGCACTGGTAAGACCTCACTTAGAATACTGAATAGAATTCTGTCTACCAGTGTTCAAGAAAGATTAATTCAGACCGGAACAGGTACAACAAAGAACTACTAGGATGATCAGGGGAATGGAGACCCTGTCTTATGAGAGGAGACTGAGAGGAGATTGGCTTGTTTAGCCTAGCAAAAAGAAGACTGAGGGGGATTAGACTGCTCTTTCTAGATACATTGGGGTAAATACCAGGAAGGGCGAAAAGGGTAAGCTAAAGGACAGTGTTGGTCACGAAGAAATTCATGCTTTAATTAGGAAGCAAATGTCTAGACATTAGAGGGGTGAGTCTGGAACAGCTTCATAGTAGGAGCTGTGGGGATAAACAACACAATTAGCTTTAAGGGATTTGGACAAATCTAGGATTGCATGATAGGTAGAGCCCTACCTAATTCATGGTCCATTTTGGTCAATTTCACAGTCATAGGATTTTAAAAATTATAAATTTCATGATTTCATCTATTTAAATCTGAAATTTCACAGTGTTGTAATTGTAGGGGTCCTGATCCAAAAAGGAGTTGTGGGGATCGCAAGGTTATTGTAAGGGGAGGTTGCAGTTCTGCTATGCTTACTTCTGTGCTGCTGCTGATGGCAGCACTGCCTTCCAAGCTGGGCAGCTGGAGAGCAGAGACTGCTGACTGGGAGCACAGCTCTGAAGGCAGAGTCGCTGCCAATAGCAACGGAAATAAGGATGGCATGGTATGATATTGCCACCATTACTTCTGTGCCGCTGCTGGCGGGGCGTGGCCTTCAGAGCTAGGCCCCTTGCCAACAGCCGCTGCTCTCTGGCCATCCAGCTCTGAAGGTATCACAGAAGTAAGTGTGGCAATACCATGACTCCCCTAAAAGAACTTTGTGAGCCCCCTGCAATCCCCTTTTGGGTCAGGACCCCCAGTTTGAGAAATGCTGGTCTCCCCCATGAAATGTGTATAGTATAGGGTAAAAGCACACAAAAGACCAGATTCAGTCCATGATGAGTTTTTCATGGCTGTGAATGTGTATGGCCCTTGTAATAGGGTTGCTTGTGATAGTACGGGGCAGGGCTCAGAAGCTAGTTTATGTCTTATGTACTTAAAAGCTCACACTTCAGGGTTTCAGCCAACTACCTACAGGAGTCAGAAAGAGATTTTTTTTTTTTTGGTCATCTCCTTCCTCTGAAGCATCAAGGATGGACATAGTTGAAGACAGGCACTGATCATTCTCTCTCCTGTACTTAGCTGGCTGGTTCTTGCTCACATGCTCAAAGTCTAACCATATGTGGTGTCAAAGAAAGTTTTGCCCAGTGGTTACCTTAGAGGTTTTTCACCTTCCTCTGCAGGATGTGGTGAAGGTCACTTGCCAGGATTACCTGAGTATATCTCACTTAAGGAATTCCCTGCCAGTGTCACAGAGCAGTTTAGTCTCCTGTGGGCTGTAAAACTTTGGTCTAATTTTGAGTTCAGTAATACCTTGGTCTAATTTTGTTGATGGCCTGTGTTGTACAGGAGGTCTGGTAGTCCCTTCTGGCCTTAAACTCTAAAATAACTTTAATAAAACTGAAATGCATGATGCATCTGTGACAGAATCTGTGTGCATACCCGATACACATTTTAATAATCTTTGTTCAAGATATGCCTTGTGAGGTATCATTTGGAAATTCATAACTTGCTGATCAGTAATATCATGCTAAAGTGTGTGTTGCAGTTTTATTCCTAAAGTTATATATTTCCTCTGTATCATGTTAAAAATACATATTCAAACTCACATAGCACCAAATTGGTCAAACAGAACTGTCTTGAACAAGAGTGTATTCTTGTCTTAATTTGCATTTAAGAAGTAAACAGTCTCATCAAGCAGAAAGGGGGAAGGGGAAAAAAAAAAGGAAGTTCAAACAGGTGAAAAAAAAAGTCAGGAGGAAATATCCTTCCACACAGACTGTCTCCTGGTTCTCAGCTGATAGCGCTTTTCAAGAGAGAGCAAACTTTAAAAACAAGGGGCAAACACCCTTAGACACCCCTCATATTCCCTATCCAAATCACTGTTTGCACCTGAGAAGACAATGAAGCAACCATTGGATGGGAGGGAAGGGGGTCTTAACCTGAAGAGTTTGGTCAGTTATGCTGTTGGAAGAATGTGGTGAGAAACTTTGCCTTAAATTCAAAATAGTTTATTATATTAGCTACTAGCACACATTTTATCTTTATTTTCCTTGTAAAAATTTCTGATTCTTATACCACAGTGCTTGTACTCACTTAAAATGTGTCTTGTAGTTAATAAACTTTTTTGTTATATCCAATGTTTAAAATTAAAGCATCTGGATAACGCAATGTAGGGTGGCGAGTTGTCATGTTTTATTCCATTAAAGGATTATTCCATTAAAGGATAATATATTTGACCTGTCCAAGAGAGGGCTGGGCAGTACAGGACATCCATTTCTGGAGGAAATTCTGGGACTTGGAGTGTTCACCCTGCAGAAGTAACCAAGGCTTGTAAAAGCTAGAGCAGGGATTGGCAACGTTTGGCATGCGGCCAGCCAGGGTAAGCCTCCTGGCGGGCTGAGGCGGTTTGTTTATCTGCTGCATCCGCAGGTTCAGCCAGTCACAGCTCTCACTGGCCACTGTTCGCCAATCCAGGACAATGGGGGCTGCTGGAAGCGGCAGCCAGCACATCCCTCGGCCCGTGCTGCTTTCCTCAGCTCCCATTGGCCTGGAACAGCGAACTGCGGCCAGTGGAAGCTGCAATTGGCCAAACCTGCAGATGCAGCAGATAAACAAACCGGCCTGGCCCACCAGAGGGCTTACCCTGGTGGGCCACATGCCAAAGGTTGCCCATCTCTGAGCTAGAGTGTAACCCAAGTGTGGCTGGAAGGTTGCAATTACACACAGACAGTTGGAGTGTAGCTGGTAGTCTGGAAGGCTGTTTGTGAGCAACCAAGGTGGGAGTTACTTCAGCAAGGCACTGTAAGGCGCCCAAGGTTACAGGGAAGGGGGGATACCCCCCCCCAGTCTGGATTGTACCCCGAGATGTCACAGCATCAAAGAAAACACACAAAAAGATCAAAGAGTATATAAAAAGCTTTTAATCACAAGTTGTTGTGGAAAATTCTGATTTATCAAGTATACTAAAAAAAAATCAAAATCAGTGAGCTCAGATTTAGTCATTTGTAACGGAAACAATTTCCTTTTCCCCTTTACTATCATTGCTTACCATCCCTGTTCAACTTTCACGCTCATATCAAAACCATGTTAAATTCTTACTGACAGTTTTATACAAGTCCGATACATAAAAATCACAGTTAAATGATTAAGGCTCCCATCCATCAGGGTGTAAAGTTAAGCACAGAGAAACTTAATTACTTCGGTGAGCCTGCTCACATGTGTAAAGTTAAGCACATGTTAATATTAGCAGAATAAAGGCTTAAATCTCCTTACAGGTGACAGCCACCATCTTGGCCTACACAACTTAGGACTGAATTTGTAGTGAGAGATTTTTGCTTTAGCTGTTTAAATTACTTTGCCCCATAGAACTCTATGGAATGGACGTAGCTACAGAAAGATGATTGGCTGAACTTGGGAGAGCAAATTGTATATAAGGACGACAGCCGGCAGCCTAAAGCTCGGTAGGAAACAGGGAAGAGCAAGAGAGCGGAACACTACCAGACACCTCTAGGAAGATGCCTATACAGAAGAAGCTAGTTAAAAAGCAGCATTGGAACTCTGTAAAGCTGAGAGCTGCCTGAAAAGCAGCTATTGCAGCAGCCCACCCAGAGTTCTGAGGCTGTCCCAGGCAATGGCTGCTTCTGATACCCAGCCAGCAGGAAGCCAACACAGCAGCTCCCAAGCAGGCTTCCATCTCTTCCACCTGAGAAGCCATTTTTTTTCTCAACAGTAGCAAGCAGTCACTCCACACCAGCAGCTGCAGACACAGCGAGATCACCATTGACAGCCATCGTACTCCAGAGATAGCAGAAGTTCAGAAGGAATTTTAAAGCCTCTGTAACTTTAAATCTTCCTTTATTTACCATCCAAGAGTATATGGGTTTCGCTTGTAAATAAAGCTGGATGTCTGCGGTCTGAGTGAGATCTTCCCCTACCCTGATCAGCCAGCATTCATTGCATGTTAGTGTAAATAGTTTAGTCTTATTGATATATTGATATAAGTTATAAAGTATTAAGTGAATGATTATATTGTTATAGAGTTACATAGTATAGTGTGTCTTTATTTGCTGTGCCACTTCATTCCCTTTTTAATTATAACTATTATCTCTACTCTTACTGTATTCACTTCTAAATAAATATTTTTTAGTTTCAACAGTGCTTATTTGCCTGTTCTTGTTTGGAGACCTGTATCCATGTCTTTTCAAGGGGAAGCTAGCTAATTGTGGCTTTTCCTGGAAATTCCTTTAGGCAGGCCACAACCATAATTACCAGAATCATAGAATCATAGACTTTAAAGTCAGAAGGGACCATTATGATCATCTAGTCTGACCTCCTGGACAACACAGACCACAGAATCTCACCCACCCACTACTGTAACAAACCCCTGACCTATGTCTGAGTTACTGAAGTCCTCAAATCGTGGTTTAAAGACTTCAAGGTGCAGAGAATCCTCCAGCAAGTGACCTGTGCCCCATGCTACAGAGCAAGGCGAAAAACCTTGAAGGCCTCTGCCCATCTGCCCTGGAGGAAAATTCCTTCCCGACCCCAAATATGGAGATCAGCTAAACTCTGAGCATGTGGGCAAGACTCACCAGCCAGACACCCAGGAAAGAATTCTTTGTAGTAACTCAGATCCCACCCTATCTAGTGTCCCATCACAGGCCATTGGGCATATTTACCACTAATAGTCAAAGATCAATTAATTACCAAAATTAGGCTATCCCATCATACCATCCCCTCCATAAACTTATGAAGCTTAGTCTTGAAGTCTTGAAACTCCTCTGATGGTTAGAAACCTTCGTCTAATTTCAAGTCTAAATTTCCTGATGGCCAGTTTATATCCACTTGTTCTTGTGTCCACATTGGTACTGAGTTTAAATAATTCATCTCCCTCCCTGGTATTTAGCCCTCTGATATATTTATAGAGAGCAATCATATCTCCCTTCAGCCTTCTTTTGGTTAGGTTAAACAAGCCAAGCTCTTTGAGTCTCCTTTCATAAAGACAGGTTTTCCATTCCTCAGATCATCCTAGTAGCCCTTCTCTGTACCTGTTCCAGTTTGAATTCATCCTTCTTAAACATGGGAGACCAGAACTGCACACAATATTCCAGATGGGGTTTCACCAGTGCTCTGTATAACAGTACTAAAACCTCCTTATCTCTACTGGAAATACCTTGCATTCCAAGACCGCATTAGCTTTTTTCACAGCCATCTCACATTGGCAGCTCACAGTCATCCTGTGATTAACCAATACTCAGAGGTCTTTCTCCTCCTCTGTTAATTCCAAGTGATGCGTCCCCAGTTTATAACAAAAATTCTTGTTATTAATCCATAAATGCATGACTTTGCACTTTTCTCTATTAAATTTCATCCTATTACTATTACTCCAGTTTACAAGGTCATCCAGATCTTCCTGTATGATATCCCAGTCCTTCTCTGTATTGTCAATACCTCCCAGCTTTGTGTCATCCGCAAACTTTATTAGCACATTCCCATTTTTTATGCCAAGGTCAGTAATAAAAAGATTAAATAAGATTTGGTCCCAAAACCGATCCTTGAGGAACTCCAATAGTAACCTCCTTCCTACTGACAGTTCACCTCTCAGTATGATCTATTGCAGTCTCCCCTTTAACCAGTTCCTTATCCACCTTTTGATGTTCATATTGATCCCCATCTTCTCCAATTTAACTAATAATTCCCCATGTGGAACTGTATCAAATGCCTTACTGAAATTGAGGTAAATTAGATCCACTGTATTTCCTTTGTTTAAAAATTCTGTTACCTTCTCAAAGAAGGAGATCAGGTTGGTTTGGCACGATCTACCTTTTGTAAAACCATGTTGTATTTTGTCCCAGTTACCACTGATCTCAATGTCCTTAATACTTTCTCCTTCAAATTTTTTTCCAAGACCTTGCATACTACAGATGTCAAACTAACAGGCCTGTAGTTACCCGGATCACTTTTTTTCCCCCTTTCTTAAAAATAGGAACTATGTTAGCAATTCTCCAGTCATATAGTACAATCCCTGAGTTTACAGATTGATTAAAAAATCTTGCTAATGGGCTTGCAATTTCATGTGCCAGTTCCTTTAATATTCTTGGATGAAGATTATCAGGGCCCCCTGATTTAGTCACATTAAGCTGTTAGAGTTTGGCTTCTATCTCGGGTGTGGTAATATCTACCTCCATATCCTCATTCCCATTTGTCATCCTACCATTATCCCTAATCTCCTCATTAAAGACTGAGGCAAAGTATTTGTTTAGATATTGGGCTAGGCCTAAATTATCTTTAACCTCCTTAACCTCCACACCATCCTCAGTGTTTAGCGGTCCCACTTCTTCTTTCTTTGTTTTCTTCTTCTGGCTATAGAACCTTTTACTATTAGTTTTAATTCCCTTTGCAAAGTCCAACTCTACTTGACTTTTTTAGCCTTTCTCACTTTATCCCTACATGTTCTGACCTCAATAAGGTAGTTTTCCTTGCTGATCCCTCCCATCTTCCACTCCTTGTAGGCTTTCTGCTTTTTCTTAATCACCTCTTTGAAATGCTTGCTCATCCAACTAGGTCTACAACTCCTGCCTATGAGTTTTTTCCCCTTTCTTGGGATGCAGGATTAGGATAGTTTCTGCAACCCTGTCTTGAAGTAATTCCAGGCCTCTTTCACCTTTGGATCCACAAGTTTTTTAGTCCAATCCACTTCCCTAACTAATTTCCTTAATTTTTTAAAGTTAGCCCTTTTGAAATAAAAAAAACCCTAGTCACAGATCTATTTTTGTTTATCCTTCCATTTAGTTTGAACTGAATTAGCTTATGATCACTCAAACCAAGGTTGTTCCCTACAACCATTTCTTCTATGAGGTCCTCACTACTCACTAAAACCAAATCTAAAATGGCATCCCCTCTTGTTGGTTCAGCTACTACTTGGTGAAGGAATCCATCAGCTGTCACATCCAGGAAAACCTGAGCCCTGTTATTATTACTAGCACTTGTCCTCCAGTGTATATCTGGAAATGTTAACAGATCCTTAACTATAGTGATTCAATTAACTTCCATCTCCTACCTGCTTTAAGTGAAAATCACCTCCAAGCAGGCATTGCCATAAGAAAATGTCCATGTACAGTTTATACACTCAGTCCTGCAGTCCTTACTCAGGTAAATCTTTTACAGGCAGGATCATACATATACAAAGGAAAATGTTAAGAATAAATAGCCTCATAAGAGACAATGGGCCAAATTCTGCAGTTCTTTACACTAACCTAAATTCAGAGTTATGACATTCACAAATGCAACTCAGTTGTTGGAGTATAGAATATTCTCCATTTCTCTTAGAGTGATGCTGGGATGCGTTGCAAGTGCTTTGGAGGATAGGATTCAAATTCAAAATATGGAAAAACTGGAGAAATGGTCTAAAGTAAATAGCATGAAATTACATAAGCACAAATGCCAAGGAAGGAAGGAAGGAACAATAGGAAGGAACAATCAGTTGCACACAAACAAAATGGGAAATGACTAGGAATGAGTACTGTGGAAAGGGATCTGGGGTCATAGTGGATCACAAGCTAAATATGCATGAACAGTGTAACAACGTTGCAAAAAAGCAAATACCATTCTGGGATGCATTAGCAGGAGTATTTTAAGCAAGACACAAGAAGAAATTCTGCTCTATTCTGCACTGATTAGGCCTCAACAAGATTATTATGTCCAGTTCTAAGAACCACATTTCAGGAAAGACGTGGAAAAAATTGGAAAAAGTCCAGAGAAGAGCAACAAAAATTATTAAAGGTCTAGAAAACATGACCTATCAGGGAAGACTGAAAAAAAATGCATTTGTTTAGTATGGAGAACAGCAGACTGAGAGGGGAGATGATAACAATTTTTAAATACATAAAAGGTTGTTACAAGGAGGAGGGAGAAGAATTGTTCTTCTTAACTTCCAAGAATAGGACAAGAAGTAATGGACTTAAATTGCAGTAAGAGTGGTTTAGGTTGGACATTCAGAAAAACTTCCTGTCAGGAAGTTGCACTGGGATAAATTGTCTAGGGAGGTTGTGGAATCTCCATCATTGGAGATTTTTAAGAGCAGGTTAGACAATCCCCTTTCAGGGATGGTCTAGATAATACTTAGTTCTGCCATGAGTGCAGGGGACTGGATTAGATGACCTCTCGGGGTCCCTTCCAGTCCTATGATTTTTTTTCTAATGAAGAGCCATATTATGCCAGTGATATTTATCTGTAATTTAGTTGATCTAATGGGAATTTTTTGCTTTGAAAATTGATGGTACAATATAGAGAAATGCTACTTTGCCTAAAAAGCTCACAGATTTATCTGTTGAGTCATTAATGACTCAAAATTGAATTAAACAAAATCAAACATCCTTCCCTTATCTAATGTCACCCCTTCATAAGGCCTTATTCAAACAGATTTTGAACTTTTCAGGGCAGGGATTTTGCCTTATGAATCCATGAAGTGTTATGGAAACCTATAGCACAGTCGAAATAATCACTATAAGTCTGTGCTGGGACACAGCTTGATTGTATCTACTATCTCCAGTGTATCTTAACAGATATTCTTCTTAAGACAAACTTTCTCAGCTAAATACATGTCATGTAAAACAATAAATAGATATGCAGGATAGTAATCTGTAACTGGGGAACTTGATCTAAACAGTGTGCATTGCAATAGCATGCAAAATCCACAGATGCTTATTGAGGGTGACCACTCTTGCACACATGCACACCACCTGCAAGCAGTCTTATCTAAACCAGAAGAAGGATCCAGGTAGAAAAGCAAGTAATCTCATACAGAAAAACAACCACAATAATCCATGCCAGGCCTACATTGTCTCAGGAAGCTCTAGTAATCAGCAGTCTCTGGATGCATCCAGGTCTGGTCCTGCCTTCTCACATGGAGAAAGAATAAGAGGTCTGCTCTCCTTCCCAGCCATCAGTCCACAGAGATTGGCCCTCCCCTTTTATTCACCCCCTCCAAGCCTGACAGCAAGTGCAGGTGTATTGGGGTGAGGCTGACTGAGTCCATTAACCCTTGCTAGGCCACTGTGGGGTTTATCATGTGATCATACATCAAAATATATAAAAATGTACACATCATATAGAAAAAAACCCCTAATACTAACAATCCTCTACATCAGGGATCAGCAGCCATTGGCACTTGGCCCATCAGGGAAATCAGCTGACGGGCCGGGATGGTTTGTTTACCTGCAGCATCCACAGGTTCAGCCAATCACAGCTCCCATTGGCTGCGGTTTGCTGTTCCAGGCCAATGGGGGCTGCGGGAAGCAGCGCGGGCTGAGGGATGTGTTGGCCGTCACATCCCACAGCCTCCATTGGCCTGGAACGGCGAACCGAGGCCAGTGGGAGCTGCGATCAGCCAAACCTGTGGACACTACAGGTAAACAAACTGTCCCGGCCCGCCAGCGGATTTCCATGATGGGCCGAGCGCCAAAGGTTGCTGATCCCTGCTCTCCAGCAACATAACATGTTACTAGCATTCATAGATAATCATCCAATCGGAAATTGATTAATGCAGATGTATTTTAGTTGACCCATTTTATTTTACTTTAAAATGGAGACTAACTCCACAAACTGCTTTTTTGGACTTCCAAATAATATGAAGTGAGCTCAGCTAGTCATTTATATTGGCATCCTAGCTCTTATGCCACCAGCAGAAAGATGAAGTTTACTAACCCCAGGTAAAGCATTATTTAAATTGTAGAATAGAAGGTTCTTAATGCTGAATCTTGGATTTAGACAGGATTTCTTCAGCTCCTTAGTTCCATAACTCCCTTAGCAAAACCCCTCTTTGGTTAGATATGAGATCATATTAATCCCTGGCATAGCTACATAGAACTGTATGAGGAATAAATTTGGTCCACGGGGTATTGTTAGATGCATTGCTTCAGCCTCACCTGCTGGGAATGGAATGGCACTATGAGGACGTAGGCAATGAATTTATAATAGTAAAAGAACACTTTCATAATAATAAATATGTAGATTCAAGAGAAGATTGTATAATTTACTGGAAATCGAGAAGGCAGCTGGGACCTTTGGCAAATGTTGCTGTTCTGAACTGCCATTGCACATTTACTCTAAAAGCATCTGTATCTCTGCAGGCAACAATTTTTTCCCTCTTCACTGAAGAACCCTGTGTGACAGAAAGTATTTAATTGCTCAAATTTCCTTAAAATAAATCATGAAAACATCCTAATTTTGAAACTTTTACCTGTACTGCTCCAAGAATGAGGCCCAAGATGAACACAGTGAGAATAAAGAACATGAAATACATCTATTATCATGTCATGTGAAGGTTGTTCTGGGTTAAAGTGCAAACCAATAGTACATAGGCAGCACAGGGGCTTCCACAAACTTATACACTCAGACTTCAAGGCCAGAAGAGACCATCATGATCATCTAGTCTGACCACCTGCACATTGCAGGCCACAGAACCTGACCCACTCACTCCTGTAATTGAACCATAACAGCTGGCCGAGTTACTGAAGAAATCTTTAAACCCTGATTTGAGGATTTCAAATTACAGAGAATCCATCACTTACACTAGTTTAAATCTGTAAGTGACTTTGCCCTATGCTGGAGGGGAAGGCAGCCCCCTGCCTCCAAATCCAAGGTCCCTGCCAATCTGACCCAGGTGAAAATTTCTTTCCCACCCCAAATATGGTGGTCAATTGGACCCTGGGTGTTTAGGCAAGTTCACCAGCCAGGAAAATTCTTTCTAGGAAAGAATTAACTGAAGTAACACAGAGCTATCCCCATCTACTGTTCCATTACCATGTGTTGGGCATATTTGCTACTAGCAGTAGCACCATTGTAGGCAGTTTCATCATACCATGCCCCCCATTAAATCATCAAGTCCTGTTTTGAAGCCAGTTAGGTTTTTTGCCTCACTGCTCCCCTTGGAAGACAGTTGCAGAACTTCACTCCTCTTATCAGTAGAAACATTCATCTAATTTCAAGACTAAACTTATTGATGGCCAGTTTATATCCATTTGTTCTTGTGTCAACATTGGCACCTAACTTAAATAATTCCCATCTCTCTCTGGTATTTATCTCTCTGATGTACTTAGAGAGAGCAATCATATCTCCCCTCAGTCTTCCTTTGGTTAGGCTAAATAAGCTAAACTCTTTGAGTTTCCTATCATAAGGTAGACTTTCCATTCTTCAGATCATCCTAGTAGCCCTTTTCTGTAGTTCCAGTTAGAATTCACCTTTCTTTGCCATGGGAAGCCAGAATTGCACACAACATTCCAGATGGGGGTCTCATCAGTGTCTTGCATAATAGTACTAATACTTCCCTATCTCTATTGGAAATATTTTGTCTGATGCATCTTAGGGCTACTTTAGCCTTTTTTCGCTGCTGCATCACATTGGGGGCTCAGTCTCCCTGTGATCAACCAATACACCCAGGTCTTTCTCCTCCTCTGTCATTTCCAACTGATAAATCCCCAGTTTATGGCAAAAAAAAATGTTGTTAAGCCCTAAATGCATGACCTTCCATTTTGCACTTTTAAATTTCATCCCCTTTCTATTACTCCAGTTTTGAAGGTCTTCCGCATCTTCCTCTATGATATGCTGGTCCTCCTTCATATTGGCAATACCTCCCAAATTTTTGTCATCCACAAATTTTATTAGCACACTTTTTGTGCCAAGATCATTAATAAAAATGTTAATGAAGATTGGTCCCAAAACCAGTCCCTGAGGAACTTCACTAGTAACTTCCTTCCAGCCTGACAGTTCACCTTTTAGTATGACCTATAGTAGTCTCCCATTTAATCAGTTCCTTATCCACCTTTCAATTCTCATATTAATTCCCATTGTCTCCAACTGAACTAAAAAATTCCCAAGTGGAACTGTATCACATCCCTTCCTGAAATCCAGGTAGATTAGATCCGTTGCACTTCCTTCAACTGCATGCAATTAGTTAATCTATAACCAAAAATTATTCCCTCTTCTCATTTTAGTATCTTATCCATTGTTTTTCATGTCACATTTCCTCTTTGATATTTAAATAGAAGATGCAAGACCCTAAAGAATGTGGAACAAATTTTTCTCACAGAGAATTTGTCCCTGTATTGTTAAATGTATGGACATTTTTATCCTTAGGTTCCTGATGATTCAGGTACACTTTTATTGGTAGTATAGTATACATGACTAGCACAAATATTATTGTATAACAGAACCACACTAAGTCTTCCACTGAACTGCAAACCAAGTAAATCTCATGAAATCATTTGCCTTCTCACCCCATTTCACAGGAAAGATTAAAAAATTTAACATTTCCATATTACTAAGGTGTCATTACTTTTAAACACAATATACAGTCATTTAATTTTAATTATGTTACATCACAATATACCAATGAAGTACTTTTGTCAGTATAAATGACTACAGAACAGTTTATGCTGAAGTAGCTTGATTTTTTTTGCCATGTTTATTCACTTACCAGTTTGCATGAGTTAGCAATGTCAAGTGGGTCTCCATAACAACAGTGTGAATTAGTGAGTTCCTGCTGTATTGTCATTACAAATATAGTGCCTTACAGCATTTTGTAACAGGCAAACTTTCCCCAAGTAAATTACAAACTAAGAGCCGTATTATGTAAACTCTTAATTATATGAAGTTGTTCTTGCACATACGAATACACTGTTTGAAATCAGTCGGCTTGCTTGTGGGAGTAAGGACTACTTACATGAATAAGGATGTCTACACGGCTAAAGAAGGTATATTCTTAACTCAGGTTACCTAATTTGAGTTAAAATAGGAGTGAAAACATGGCAAATTGGCTTTTAAGTCAAGTTAGCAGATCAAGTTCAACCCCAGGCTGCCCTATAGGCTTGAACTCGAGCTGCAAACCTGAGTCAGAAGCTGAGTTGCCATGTCTTGGAGGAGATCTCTGAATGTAAGAGATAATTAAGCTGGACATTTCTATGCAAAAAAAAATTGAGATTTTTGAAGAGATTCAAAAAAGGAAGGCATGATCATTAAAAGAGTGTGAGTGGAAGATGAAGTGGTGGAATTTTTTTTGGCCAGGCTGCAGGGATTGTATCTCCCCAGTCCTTGAGAAGAGTTTACAGCAGTCTAGTCAAGAAATTAAAAGAGACTGTGGAAGAAAGTTTTGCTGTAAAGAGAGAGGAAAGGACAACTGTTGTAGACACAATAAATGGGGACAGATTTACCCCACTAGAAGTGTTTAGAACTAAGACTTAATATAGAATGAAAGACATGTTGGCAGGAACTATGATAAAACTACAGCAAAAGAATTAAAGCTTTTCCTGATTTAAGAAGACTAAAGTTACATACATGTTTTGTAGTGTTGTGGCAAATCTCATTTTAGATGTGAACAACTTCTGAGCACTCAAATTATAGTTTGCACACCTGCATCACAATTATGATGATTCTTTAGCATTTTTAAGCAACCGTCAGAGAGGAAAACAAGGTGTGCTGAACATGGGTGCTTGGCTAAATTAGCTACATAGTCTTAAATTTAGTAACTGTGTGCAGCAAATGTGTTAGGGCTACACAGGACCACTTCCTTCATTTTCTGTGTACCTTTTAAGATACAAAATGCATAACAACTGGTGTAGGTTTGAAGTAAAGATGCTATGTTCTGTGGGCCTCATAAGAAATAAGGCCTAGATGGGGCATTCTGTTGTTTAATCTGGTAAAAATTTCATATTTAAAATCAAAATCCACTTTAAAAAATCTGTCAAAAAACTAATTGGAAAGACTGGTAAGGTGGCACATGTAAGAATTAAGAAGTCACAGAATAACTAAATTATGGTTGCACATGCCACTTCTGAATTAAAATTTGTAGCACATGGCTGCTGAGTAAGACCCCAATTCAGAAAAGCATTTAAGCACACATGCAACCCCAGCCTATTAAGAAGAGTACTTATGTTTAAGTGCTTTTCTGAATAGGGAAGCTCTTCTGAATTGAAGCTGTGATAGTGTGCACTCACTACCAGAGCACCCCTTCTGTCGAGATCTGGTGAAATGACTATTCCTCTCTAGCACCCTCTGGTGTCCTGGTTAAACAATGATCTGTTGCCTCAGTGGCCTAGTCCTGTGGCCGTGTCAGCTCTCAGTCCCAATTGTTTTCCAGGGTTAACAGAAAAAATAATAATATAGGAGGCTATTTTAAGTTCAGATTTGAAGTCCAGAATATAAACACTGGTCCTTCATATATCTTCAAGGCAAGTATTGGCTAGGTGAGACCCCTGATTTGGGTTAGGACAAGGAGAACCTTCCCTACCTGCTCAGACTTCACCCAGAACTGGCCCTCAATAGACGTAGCCAGTGCTTTTTACCTAGGTCTGATTGGCCTTTGCATGCTCCAGGCTGTTCTAGGTCCCAGAAGACCAACTCTTGTTGATTCTGCCTGCACTGATCATGGGAGGCATCTCTAGGCAACACCCGTTCTTCCCTTCCAGCAGGGCACCTTCTACAGATGGGTGTGCCAACCTGTCGGGGGGGGGGCTCCAGCAAGGGGGCATAAAATGTGTGATATAGACTGTCACAGAGCCCTATTAAAATACACAGTTTAGAGAGAAAAGAATTTATGAAAAGAGTCTAATCCAATCAAGTAATATTTAACCATTATGACACTAAATCTAGGGCCAGTATACAAGAATAAAATAAATATAAGAACCTACACATTATCCAAGGTAGTTGAAAAAATATAATTTGATATTGCATTTGACAAATTGTATGTGATCATGTGAATAGCGAAGGGTGTGGACAGAGTAGGTGACATTATCTCCCCTCTGCTACTATACAAGAGGCTGGCTCCAAGAGGCCTGGGTGGGCTTGAGGAATGCATGGCAGAGGACATGAAAGTAAGTTGTCCTGCTGTTGAGAGCAGCATACACGTATGGAGGGTGCCGTCCTGACTGCATCCCCAAAAAATGGAAAAAGCCACTGCCTCCCGCACAAAGAGGGTTTCATCAAATACCTTAAAATAGGCTATAACACAGTCTCTTTTAAAATCAATGCGCAGTACTGGACATCTTCTTTTACAGCTCACTACTATTTGGTCATCTCCAACCTCTCAGTTCTGGGGAAGATTGAGAACAGTCTAGTTTTAGTTTCGCTTTGAGTTTGGAAGATGAGAGAGAATCAGAACAGTCAGGGACTTTCTGATAAAAGGAGTCTTTAAACTACTGTGAGATCTAGAGGATAGGTCAGGCAGTTCCAGTCCTGCAGAGACCAGCATCCTTAGTGGTAGAGGTCCAACCCAATGCTGCCTGCTGAGAGCTAGCTGAGACCTTCACAGGACTCCAGACCAGAGAGAATTGAGACATACTTATCCACCCAGGAGTGAAGACACTATAAGAGGACAACACTGCAGCACTCATCTAGGGACTCGCCCTCCGCTTACCATCTGCCTGGGAAGGGAGGGTGATTGGGAAGAGTTGTGGGAAGTGGGAAATGTGTTGAATATTTTCTATTAGTTAACCTTAACCCTTTCCTTCCCCACAACCTGTTTTCCTTTTCCCAATAATTTCCCGTCTGTTTTATTGTTATTTTGGATGGGTGTCATTTCTCTTCTGGGATTTGTATTGATGTACTTAATTGTTTCTTGTGTATACTGGGTTTATGCTCCTTTCCAGCAGTAGTAACATTATTCATTTTCCCAAGGGACATCCCCCTTGTGTCTCGGGCACAGTGAAGATAGAGGTATGAGGTGTCACAAAAAAGAACCAGGACCGAACCCATGTGAGGAGAAGGGAGAAGCCACTCCAAACAGCAAGCACCAGCAAGGAAACCACACCTCTGGGGAGGGGTTACACAAGGATGAGTCTAATACTCACTACATTCTGGGAAAGACTTCGCTTCACTAAAACATTCCCCAAATAACTGGAGCAAGAGAAAATCCTGGCAGCATGCTCAAAGTTTGAAGCCAGTTGCAAAACCAAAGAAAAGAACAGAGAACTGACTGTCTCCCTCTGGAAAGATCTATTGCATTTTGTAATCCACACATAGTACACATGCTTATACTGTGGATGGAAAACATAGTAGTCACTCTTACTAATCAGTAGTTGCATAGCTACCCAATGTGACCTGAGAAGTCGCTCCCTTTCTGTGCAATTCTAGTTTCTCAGATGTCACTGCCTGGTAAATGTAGATAAAAACTGGCATTTTAATAGCGGCCATGTTATGTAAGTAGATAGCCTCCCATCTGTCTCTCTTGAATGCTAACTGCAATTCTGCTCTGGTGTTAATCTGATGTTGAGAAGAAAGAATTCCTATGTCTTCCTCCACAGGCAGCTGTGCAAAAGAGGGCAGGATTTTCCTTTTAGTAGAATAGATGCTGCCTGTTTTATATAGGTAAAGCAGGGGGGAAAACAAACAAACAAACAAAAACCCACCACATTCAAAGAGTACTTGGGTTCAGGCTTTAAGCACTTCCAAAGCATCTACCCATATCTCTTGAATTGCAAATGTTTGAGTCAAAGCAAACTAAGTGGTATTGTTTCACATGCTTTGATTTGAAAAATGAGACAACAGTTGTGAAACAGCCTTTAAAAAGGCATCAAGGAGGAGAAAGCACCTTTGCAGCTTGTGAGTATTCATATTTATAGTGAGCAGTTCCATTTCCTCCAGAAAATGTCTAAGCACACTCTGTTCTCCCAATAACTGCTGTAAGATTCCAGCAAACACTACTACAAACTACAGGCATTACAATAATGCATCAGTTTCTAACCAGAAAAATGAAAGGCAGCAACATGTTGAAACTGGTTGTTTTGGGGCTGACTGATCAGCAGTTATTGTGTTCACTGTAGTAGTTTAGCTAAAAAGATCAGTATCATGTCACTGGAAAGCTGAACTACCCAGAATTAATGCTGGGCAGTGGGGTTTGGATAATATGAGCCCAGATCAAAATAAACACTGATTTTCATTTTGAATTTCAGAAACTAAAATCATAACCTGTTGCTCATCAACTATACAGAAGAGTTTTTCAATCAGGTTTGCTTCCAGTAACACAAGTGTTAATCTGGAGTAAGAATTTATTTCAGTGCAACGACTCCAAGTTTACATTGGTATAATTGAGAGCAGAATCTAGCACTTTGAGTTTACATTACTAGCTCCTGATTCTCCCCTCTGTTACACTTTTACACACATAACTCCATAAGTCTACTGAGGTCAATTGAATTACACCAGCACCACCCCTAGTGCCGAGAATGTTGAAATCTTTTGTAACAAACACACAAAAAGTTAATGTACCAAATTATTTATAATAGCATTAGTCTAATCTGTCAGACCTCACACCACTTTATATTTATTTTTGATTACAAGCTGTCAACATTTTTAGTATTACTCATCTTTCATAATAAACAAGAACTGATATTTGATATTGTTTCTGTGATCTGGGACATGTTATAATATTCATGATACACCACCACATGTAGCATAAGTATTACAGCTTGTTTTCTTTAATTAGCTGATCAAATTTCTTTATGCATTTTTCTGTATAATACATGTGTCCTGATTCACCAGTCTTCCTCCATTTTTACATCAGTAACATTTTCAGTCAAGTTACACCAATATAACTCTGAATCAATGCACTGGTGAATCGGCTACAAATGCCACACACTATTTACCAAGATGTTGTCCCCCGCTTCTTCCTGTGTTTGAATGTATTATATTCTGCTAGACTGAAAGTGCTCCAGAAAGCATCCTACCGTTCTGTATCCTTTTTACTTTAAAATTACAGCTTTTGTAACATTTTTCATGTCATATCTGAGATACAGCCATCAATGTGCTCTAAGGGTGCGATTACTCTAGCAGTATAAATGATGGATCTGTAATGAAGACTAACAGTGGCAATGTGTTAGCAATCCTGTGATGTACCAGGGATCTTTTAAGCTCTGCTTGTCTGAATTTTTTTTTCCATCTCCATTTCTATCATTACAAGATCTACTACAAAAGTCTGGTTTTGTTATTGCTGTCACCAGAAAAGCTTCCAATGACTTAGAAGCATATACATTGATTTCACTAGTGTTTCATTTTTAAGTTATGTTTTTGAGATGGCATATTTACCATTCTTAGGATAGAGTGGTTTAGTGTGCATTGCAAGATCTCAGAGGGTTTTTTTTCTTTGTTTTTTGTTTTGGTTTGGGGTTTTGGGGGGGGGGGGTTGGGTCTGTCCCCCTCCCCCATAACAACGTAGCAAATTTACGGAGCAAAACACTAAAGGAATCAACTAGTATGAATAATTTTTAATAGGACAAGATTTAGACTAATGTTAAAAATGTATATTTTAAAAACCTGTTGAGAAAATATTCATCATCCATGATTAAGACTTTCCTACAGCTAGCTGTTTTGAGCCTCTGTTCAAAGATAGACCACAGTACCTTTTATAAATGAGAAATATATATTTCTCAAGCCTCTTCATACTCCATGTTGTTTTTGCTCACAATTTCAACAGACAAACAAATATTCACCTTCATACAGAGACCACACATGGAAAGTGTCATGACTGGAAGATGAAATTTTCAGAAAACATTGACTGAAGACAGAAGGTCCAAATGGAAAACACTAACTCCTGGGCAGCAGATGACTATTACTTTTCTTGCTATACATTTCACAAAATATTTAAAGCTGTGGTTTTAACATGATGTGACAGGGTCAGGCCAGATGGCTATAGGAGAGAAATCCTATTGGGATATGGGAAGTGGGCGGGCAAAGCCCGTCCACTGCTAAAGGATCCCCCCCAAGCCTAAAAGGGGGATCCACAGGACCTAGATGCCAAAAAATTCTGGGGGATAACTAATGAAATAACAAGGATAGGAGTGTGGTCAAAGGAGCAAACAATGGGAACCGGATGGGGACACCGAGCAGAGAAAAGGGGCAGGTGTCTGGGATTGAGGTGAACCATACCAAGAACATGCCCGTGCTCATGGCTCCATGAAGGAGCCACCAACTGACATCCCCAGCGGGCCTCGGGACTAAGGTGGAATATAGGCTGGCCCACCGGGGCTCCTCACCCTCCAAAGGTGGCAGGAGGTCCACCATTTTGTATCGGGGCGGGACACGAGGGTGAGGCGTGAAGGGTGTGGAGCATGAGAGTGTATAGATGTTTTCTAGGCGCGGTTTGAAAGCAGACTGGCTGCATCTCGTGCAGCCGGCTTACAATGAAGGGATGAGGAGGATGGTTGGGTCACGGAGCAGGGGTCCAATTAAAAGTTCCGGCGGGCCTGGCGTAGAGGGTGGCAGGGCGTGCCCTCGTGCAGGACCCAGTCAAGTTAAACCCGAGCAGCGGGCGGCAAAGTGGCCTTCACCTCCTGAAGTATGCGCCGGGGAGTACAAGGTCTGGAGAGCCCCATGCACTGAGTGAGCGTCAGGGGATCCAGCCAGTCTCCCCGGTCATAGTCCAGGAGGTCTTCGACTCTTGTGACTTCTGCCAGGACCAACCTCTGGTGCACCGAGCGGGACTATGCCTCCTGCACATGGAGCTGGGGGTTGTGTAGCAGGGGCTCCACGAGGAGATCTGCCCCCACGGTGGCCGCCACGGACCTGGTCATTGAAAAGAGTTTCCAGGTCCAGAGGAGGTCCTGGTAGAAGACCGGCAGCCGGGAGAGGTCTCGTGGAAGACCTCTAGGATGGAGATAAAGGAGCTGCCGGTCGTATTGGAGCCCTCAGAAGCCGCGCAGGAAGGTGTGCGCCAGTATTAAAGGAGCCTCTGCAGGGCCTGGAGGCGGAAGACATGGAAGACATGGACCTAAGTAAGAAGACATTTCAGGCCCTGCCCTCCCTCCTCCAGGAGTAGATGGAAAACCCCTGCAGGGACCCAGTGCAGTCCTGACCAAAAGAACTCCAGAATCGATGTCCGGAGGTTAGCCAGGAAACCCGGAGCCGGGACCAGGGTGTTGAGCCAGAACCAGAGCATGGACAGGACTAGTTGATTAAGCACCAGCACTCTCCCTCGAAGGGAGAGGCACCGGAGTAGTCCTGTCCATTTCCGGAGCCGCTCTCTCACCCCGCCCTCTAAATTCTGCCAGTTCTCTGGCAGAGAGGATGTGTGGCAGAAAGGTAAATGCTGAGATAGAGCAGCGGACCCGTGCTCCACCGGATAGCCTGAAACGCAGGTGGGAGGGAGCTCGCCTGCCACCAGTCCCCTACCACCAAACCAGAGCTCTTGACCCAGTTGACCCGCGCAGAAGAGGCTGCCAAATAGATGGCCTGGCAAGCCTCCACCCGCGCCAAGTCACCCAGGTCCTGGACCACGAGGAGCACGTCATCAGCGTACGCTGACAGGACCAGCCACAGCTCCGGCTCCTGCAGCACCAACCTTGTCAACCTCCTTCTGAGGAGACAGAGGAAGGGCTCGATTGCCAGAGCGTACAGCTGGCCCGAGAGGGGGCACCCCTGCTGTACTCCTCGCCCGAAGCTGACCGGTTCGTTCAGGGTCCAGTTGAGCCTGACCAAACTCTCTGCGGAGGCGTACAGCGCCCGGAGAAAACCCACAAACTGGGGTCCGAAGCCAAACGCTCATAGAGTGCTCAGGAGATACCCGTGATCCACCCTGTCGAACGCCTTCTCCCAATCCAAGGACAGGAGGGCAAATGACAGACCATCCCTACACCCGAGTTCCAAAAGGTCCCGGACCAGATATAGGTTGTCGAAGATGCTGTGGCCCGGGACGGTGTGGTCTGGTCTGGGTGGACCACGTCCGCCAGCACAGACCCTAGCCACAGCTAGATTGATTTTGCCATGACTTTGTAGTCTGTGCTGAGGAGCGAGACGGGACGCCAATTTCGTAAATCGCAGAGGTCCCCCTTCTTCGGCAATAAGGCGAGCACGGCTTGCCTGCACGAAAGAGGGAGGACCCTGCTCTGCAAAGACTTGGCCCAGACGGTGACTAGGTCTGGGCCGAGGACATCCCAGAACACGCGGTAGAACTCCATGGTCAGCCCGTCCATGCCCGGAGATTTATTGGTGGGCATGCGACGGAGGGCTTCCGAGAACTCGGCCAGAGTGAGAGCCAGTTCTAGCTGGTCTCAGTCGCCCGCGCTGACCATCGGGAGCTCCTCCCAGAGCACTCTGCAAGCATTAGGATCGGTTGGATCCGGGGAGAAAAGGCTTGCATAGAAGGCTCTTGCCTTCCTGCACATCTCCACCGTATCCGTGAGGGGGTGCCATCTTCTGCCAGAAGGCAGGTGACATGTTTCTTGGCCCCCCTCTTTTTCTCCAGGGCGTAGAAGAAGCGGGAGCCACAATCCATCTCCCGAAGGAGACGGATGCAGGATTGAACAAAGGCACCCCGGGCCCGATGGTCCTCGAGGGCCCGGAGCTCCTCCCGCTTCTCCCGGCATGCTCCGCAGGGGGAAGATTCTCGGGGCTGGCGGCCAGACACCTCTCCAGCTCTAAGACCTCCCGTTCCAACTAATCTATCACTGCATCCCTCCGTCGACTGGCGCCCCACATGTAGTCACGGCAGAAGAGCCGGGCACGAACCTTCCCTAGGTCCCACTACCGCTGCTCCGAGGCAGATGCACGTTGCTGTCCTCGCCAGGCTAGCCAGAACTCCGGGAAGGACGCCACGAAGCCTGCATCCTCCAGCAAGCTGTTGTTGAAATGCCAATAGGCCGGCCCCGGCCTTTCCGCGCAGAGGGAGGCTGTCAAAGTTGCTAAATGATGGTCAGAAAATGGGGCCAGCCAGATGCTGGAGGAGTGGGCTTGTGAAAGATGGAAGCATGATAAATAAATGCGGTCCAACCAGGAGTGGCACGACCGATGGGCCTCCACCAGGACAAAGGTGAACTTGGAAGTGTCATCCGGGTGGTGGTCGCACCAGACGTCCACCAGGGAGTGGTGTTCGACTATCTCCTGGAGGACGGTGGTGGTGGTCAGGCTCTACTCAGTTCCCGAGTGGTCCTGCTCCTCGAGGGTGATGTTAAAGTCCCCTCCCAGGACCAGGCATTCATGAGGATCCAAGGTGCCGAGGAAGGTGGACACCTGTTGATAGAATTGCAGCCTCTTCGGGCTCGCTGCCGGGGCATAGATGTTAATGAGGTTGACTACGAGCCCCTCCATGCGGACCTGGAGGTGCAGCAGGTGGCCTGGCACAGCCTCGGTGACCCCCAGTACCTTGGGCCGTAGGTTGGGGGAGAACAGGGTCGCCACTCCAGCTTTATGAACTGTGAGATGACTAAAGTAGACCCTGTCCCCCCAATCCAGCAGCCAGCTGTCTTTGGCAGTCGGATCGGTATGGGTCTCCTGCAGGAAAACCACAGAGTACCTCCCTTCCTGAAGGAAGGAGAGCACCTGGGACCTGCGGAGACCCATCCTACAGCCGCAGGTGTTCAATGTTGCGATGGTAAGAGGTGCCATGAGGAGGGCTGGGTGGGATTCTCGCTGGCAGGGATGCTCACAGCTCCTGATGGGCCGCGCAGCAGTCCGTGACCTACCCCGTAGGTGAGTAAGGAGTCACGGAGGAGGCGGACCTGCTGGTAGGCTGCGGCGCCCTGCTTCCTAGTCCTTTTACCCTCCCCCATGAGGGCCCTTGCGACCCAGAGGATTTGATGAAAGTCACCCCATCACTGGAGAGCAAGCTGTTCTTTGTTTGTCTTGTTGCGGGAGCCATGGACATCTTCTAAAAACACCCGCAACTCCTCTCGCAGTGCATGGGGGGTGAGGTTATGGTCTCCTGATTACTCCCCGACAGTGCCCTTGGTACAGCCCCATGGACCACTGAGACGGGCAGACAGGGTGCAGACCCCCGACGGGGCTCCTGATGGGTTGGCGCCACTAGGCTTGCCTCGAACCCTGGGGCGATAGGGGGTGGCGGAGGGAGGATAGCAGTCCCTGGTGGGTCGGGACGGGTAAACACAAAGGTCGCTCCCTGGGGGTTATCTATTGGAAAAGGAAAGGAGACAGCCCCAGGGGCGGCAATAACATCTCAGGAGGTGGACGGGATAGGAACTGGGGCAGGGGCAGGGTTAGAGGCGAGATTCTGGGCTGGGAGAGGGCTCTCAGTGATGCCGGGTGCAGGATCTATGGTGGATTTGGCAGCCACGGCATCAGGAGGTGGATTCTCTTCTGTAGGGCCCCCTCCCGGAAAGGAGGTCGAATGCTCCTCACCAACGAGGGCTGCCCCTGGTGGCTCAGGTCCCAGCTGCGTGGCACTGGCCGTCACCTCAACAGGCTTGGTGACCCTCAGTGGGGTGCCATCTGCAGCTGGGTTGAAGGAGGAGTCCAGTGGCTCCTCGGAGGAGGGAGCGGAAGCAAAGGTTAGGGGGAGGGAGCATGGGGAAAGGGGGGCTGGAGTGAAGTTGCCCAGATCGAGGCCCACTGGCATAGGGTTGTCCTCCCCTTGGGTGACTGGGGTCAGACCCAGGGCCTCGATCTCCTCATATATGATGGGAAATAATTTTCTGCCATCCCGGGATTCTCCTCACCAGCACTTGATGCGATGGTTGCCTCGGGGCACACTGAGGTTTCAGAGGGCACCAGGGTGGGGGGGCTCCCTCGGGGACCTCAGGGGGAGGGACTCCCGTGGAGGGGAGATACCGCCTTCCAGTGCTGCCATGTCTTCTCCAGCCAGCACCGGTGGATGGAACACACCCGTGGGTAAAGCGGAAGCCTCGGCATCGGTGCCCCCCTTCCTGGTCTTTCAGGGGGCCTCCGCATCAGATGGGAGGAGCAGAGCTCAAGCCTTCCACTTGCCCCGCTTCCCCTGGACTAGGCCCCAGCCCTCCATGGCATCATCCGGGGGCTGGCTAGCAGGGATCGTGTCAGGGGGCTGAGGCGATGGCTCAGGGACTCGAGGGGATAACGGAGGGGCAGCACAAGGGAGGGAAGATTCCCCTTGGGGCGGGCCCTCTCCCATGCCCAGCAGTGTCCCTGCCGCAGCCTTCTCCACAGGCCCCGCCAGATTGCAAGCAGCGGAGGAGGTGTCTTCCGCTCATCTGGGCATAATTGGGGAGGTGCCCCTTGGGCCCGAGCGGGGGCAATGGTGGACTGGGAAGGAGGAGGGGTCGTTTCGGGTGCTGGGCAGCCAGGGGCGCCGGCGATGACGGGGCCGGTGCCCTGCCTGGGCTCCGGGGTCCTGGATGCCCCTCCTTGCCGGACCAAGGGGAAGTCCCTCTGGACGTGCCCCATTGCCTGGCAAAGTTAGCACCGGGCCTCCCCCATGGAGTAGTGCACCCGGTAATGGGCCCCCTGGTAGGGGACTAGGAAGGACCCCTCCAGTGCTTCTCCATCACGTGCCACCGGCGGCAGTTGAAGCTGCACTTGCCGGTGGAACGAGAGGACGTGATGGAGGGCGGGGTTTTTGCAGCCCAACGGGAGAGGGCTGATGACAGAGATGGGCTTTCCCAAGGTAGAAAGGGCGGGTAACAGGGCGGCATTAGGGAGAAAGGGAGGGACGGAGGTCAGGACCAGGTAGACGCCCAAGTCCTCTAGTGGCTCCGGGGGATGAACACGCCCTCTACTGCCAGGCCTTTCTCCACCACCTCCTAGGTGGTGGCCTCCAATGCTAAGAACAAGACGACCTTGCCATACATTTTGGAGGCTGCCACAATGGCCGTGGGCCCCACCACCCTCGCGAACGCCTGCACATAGGTCTCCACATGGGGCGAGGTGGGCACCAGGAGGCAACGGACGCCGTGCTTTCTGGTCAAGGTGGGAAAGGGGCCCCGGCCGCTATAGATGGTAGCGGAGGCGGTGGGCGGGAGAGATGACGTAGCGGCAGGCGGGGGGTTGCCACCACCTGTGCATATGCCCTGGGGGCCAGGGGAGGGACACCCACAGACCTGGTGGAGGTAACAGCGGAGAGGGACGCTGCAGCTGGTGGTGGGGCTGGGGCAGTGGGGACAGCCCCTGCCATGGAGGGCCTGGTCTTTTTAGCGGGGCCCTTCCCCTTCTTCTTCCCCTGTGTTGTCCACAGCAGCAATGGCTGGGGCTGGGGTCCCTCACTCCCCCCCTCTCTGGGGAGTAGGCCAGCAGGGCCCCCAAGGGGCTGCAGTTGGTGCAGTAGCAGCACCCAAGGGTGGGGGGTCCAGCAGCTGGCCAGCAACGAGGTAGCAGAGAAGGGGGTTGGTGTCTGGCTCAGCCAGGGGAGCAGCTGGAGGAGCAGCCGGGAGAGCCCAGGGCCTAGCAGCAATACCAGCAGGAGTCCTCTCCCTCCTTTTCCCTCCAGGCCAGAGGGCTACAGGAGAGTGATTGATGGGAGAGCTATTGGTCTCAAGTTAAGCAGGTCCCTTTTCCCTGGGTAAGGGAACAGGGAAGATTTCAGAACAAGCAGGAACCTTCTGGAGACAATTAAGACAGACAGGTTGATTGCAGGTGTTCTAATCAAGAAGCTGCTAGAATCAATTAAGGCAGGCTAATCAGGGCACCTGGGTTTAAAAACAGGTTTCAGAGTAGCAGCCGTGTTAGTCTGTATTCGCAAAAAAGAAAAAGAATACTTGTGGCATCTTAGACACTAACAAATTTATTTGAGCATAAGCTTTCGTGAGCTACAGCTCACTTCATCGGATGCATCCGATGAAGTGAGCTGTAGCTCACGAAAACTTATGCTCAAATAAATTTGTTAGTCTCTACGGTGCCACAAGTACTCTTGTTCTTTTTTAGGTTTAAAAAGGAGCTCACTTCAGTTTGTGGTGTGTGTGAGGAGCTGGGAGCAAGAGGCACTAGGAGCTGAGAGAGAGAACGTGGATTTTTGGAGGACTGAGGTGTATAAGCATTATCAGACACCAGGAGGAAGGTCCTGTGGTGAGGATACAGAAGGTGTTGGGAGGAGGCCGTGGGGAAGTAGCCCAGGGAGTTGTAGCTGTTGCACAGCTGTTCCAGGAGGTACTCTAGACAGCTGCATTCCACAGGGCCCAGGGCTGGAACCCGGAGTAGAGGGTGGGCCTGGATTTCTCCCAAATCCTCCCAACTCCTGATCAGACACAGGAGGAGTCGACCTGGACTGTAGGTTCAGAAAAACGGCCAAGCTGAGGGCTGCCGTGAAGCTCCAAGGAGAGCAAATCCACCAATAAGCGCAAGACCCACCAAGGTAGATCAGGAACTTTGTCACAATGAATAAAAGTGAAAAGTTGCTCAGAATATAATAATCACATATTTTGCTCTGTAGCTCACTGGAATAACATTAAACTGTAAGAACTTAACAACATTTCCTTAAACATCTGACATATTAACACATTTCTGCTATTTCTCTAGTGCCTGCAGTTTCTCTGCACAAGGGATAGCTCAAAGATTCAGAAAAGCCATTATAATTGGACATCTGTACTTTGATAGTGTTTTCATATAACTTTAGTTCACAGGGAATTATATCTTCCTTTCAATGTGTTTAAGGGGTGGACCACACTGCTGCTTGATCTGTAATTTGCAGTCACAGAGCAGCATAGAGCGTCATAGCTTTCCTTTTAAATTTAATCAAAGACCAAATCACCTCTTGATCTTTGGAGCAAATCTGCTTCTCAATAATCACCCCAAACAACAGCAAAAAGCCTCACAGTTGCCCTGCATGTCACACCAACTTAATTTTGATAGAGGGTAAAAAATACAAATGAATGAACCTCATGGACTTTTAGGTTTTATGAAGTAATTGGACTATTTTTGGGGGTGTGTGGAGAGTTTGCAATAAGAGCTTATGTTTACTAAACACTTTTTTTGTGATTTAAATTCATGTCTTGTTTCCCTCAAGGTAACTTTGTTTAAACACATTTTTAAATCTAAACAAAAATATAGTCTTTCTGAAGATTGAGAACCGACAGGCTCAGTATCCACAGTCACTCAAACTGAGTAAAAAGGGAACTTCACCACAGCAAATTCAGTTTACATTAGTGAAAACTAGAGTAAGAAGATTCTCACCTTGTAGGTGTATGCACGTGAATGCACGCACAGAATTTCTTCTTTTATTTCCCCGCACCACTAATCTTTTTCAGTCCTTCCTAAGCAAGATGCAAACCCAGTAATACTAGAGTTCAGACCAAGCTTTTGACCACATTGCCTGAATTTGAAATTAAGATTAATAATTTGGCCCATTTCTAGTAATCAGCAGCTGTCTTCTTCTTGGTCACATTTTCCTTTCCAATGGATATTAAAATCTCACCACTGGCATTTTTAAAGCTTAAGTTGTTCTGCTTCCCAACGGCTTTTCTAAATTACTGATAAACAGGGTCCCAAAGAACATTGGTAGCAGGAAATCACTGTGTGTTGCCAGCTACATAAGACTACCTTCACTATAAAGTCAATCTTTCTCTAAAACTCACAGGCTTCACTATCAGGTCATTTTCCTCTTTGAGAAGATGTAGCCAGTCAAGTCTTGATGGCTCCAGTGCCTACTTACCAAAGCAGAAGAAACTTCCACTGTCAAATTAGCACAATGCTGAACAATAGTTTCCTGCTACATAATGTTGTATTCAGCTTTCTTTAGACACAATAGTGAACATTTCTTTTCAGTACTATAGAACTATCTCCCTTAGCAAATGGATTGCTTTCTTCTTTTTCACATGAGGCTATTTTAAATAAGGTGCAAGTACTATGTCAAACTGATGTTTTTTTCTTTAACCTTAAATTCTCTCTCGGACTTCAGTAGCATCAATGGGCCACAAATCAAGTAATAATCATACCTGGCACTTCTCTAATGCAATTCATGTGTAGATTTATAGTGCTTTACAACACACCAGCAAGCATCATTAAGCCATTTTATACATAGGGAATTGAGGCATTCAGAGGTTAAGCAACTTGTCCAAGGTCACAAAGAGAATCAGAGACAGAGCTGGAAATAGAATCCAAGTTTTTTACTCCTGTTCCCTGCCTATTGGGCTACTCTGCTTCAAAAATGATTAAATCACAAGCCTTTCTGTAGAAAATTGTCTTTCAATAATCTGTATGGGGCTGCACTACTATTGCCACCCAATATACCCGGTCCTGGCCGGATGTGGCATTGCAACTGTATTCAAGGTGTAAGTCTGTCCCGGCCCTTTGGCCACACAACTTTGCAAAAACCTACCCGTTCTGGGGCCAGAGTCCTTTACCGAATTCCAAAGGAAAGATAAACCAACCAAACCAAACCATTCAGTCTGGTTGGGTTTAGCTGGAAGCCATCTTGTCACAGGCATACCTCTGCTGTTCTGTACTGCTCCCCTTTCTAGCCACAGGCTTCTGTGTCTTGATCAGGCTCATGGCTCAGGGGCTCACTCCTCCCCTCAGTCAGAGGTATGGGTAGGCTACTGCTTTTCAGGGCCCCTACTTCCAGTCAGGCTTTTGACTCACCCCTGTATGCTCTGCTTCTCAGGCTGCTTCCCAGAGAAAGGGAATGCTCTACCTTCTCTCCTCTGGATCACCCTGCTGTGTAAGGCAACAAGACCTGCTCTTCCTCCAGATGGGCTTCCCTCCCCCCACCCAAATTAGGCCTGTCCCACCCTCCAGGTGCGAGCAGATAGGTTAATGGGCCGCAGACCCACATTAACCTTTTCTCAGCAGATGTGGGTGAACATTTCATCACAGGAACCTTTTCCTGGTGGTCAACCCCTGCACTTGGCTCCAAATTTATTTCATTTTCTCCCAGTAAGTTTTAGACCCATTAAAGCCTCTCCCAACCTCAAACCTGCAATTAGGATGGCTCTGAACTCCAAGTGCACTCACGGACTGCCTCTTGGCTATATCACTCCATCACAGTTAGGAGCCATCCTTTTCCTCATACACATTCCCGTATATGAGTGTATTTAGGGTTCAGGGAAGGTGCTGGATCCACAGGCAAGATGAACTAAGTACTCATTAGCCCCAGAACAAGTATCCAACAGCATAGGTTATAGAAGGTACTAGCTTTTTCTTGCGAACCTCAGGATGCTCAAGCAGGAGGAATCACTTCTAAAGATGAGACAATAATCTGGTCTCCATGCCCATCCAGCTCTCACACTCTCTACTGTGACTCCCAATCACACTGGCAGTTAGTACCAAGGGTAGTGATCATTTTTGTAATGTGGATAATCACACTCTGGGAACCAAACACAGACGCTGACAACCGAACACATTTTTAATAGGCCACCAAATGGCAACAGCTTTCAGTCACTACTGTCTTGGGATTAACTCAAACCAGCTGTTTACAGATGAAAGATATAATATCCCATTACAAATCCTTGAGTCATCCCTTCTTTTACACTGGCAAGGACTTTTTTTCCCTTGAGATTTCTGTCTTCACTCAAACACTAATAGGCCTGCTCACAAAGAATTAATTGACTTGACTATTATAAGAACTCCCCCCTCTCCAAGTCAGCCTGAGGCCCTGGTTTTGAAAAACTACTAAAGATGAACCATGATTTAACACAGTTTTGACCAGCCACAATGGACAAAGCCAAACAACATTTAAACATGATTCAGAATCTATGTTTGAGTCAATATAGAAGACTAGACATGCACAGCAGCTTTGTGGACATGTCAGAAACAGAATATAGCTATATATAATCATTCTTTGAAGCTGAGTAGCCCAGTAGACAGGGCACAGGAGTGAGAAAGAAAACTTCTATTCTGTTCTCATTTGCAGCTCAGTTTATACATTGGGGAAATTGAGGCATGCAAAGGATAAACAACTTGGCCAAGGTCACAGAGAGAGTCAGAGCCATCACTTAAGATGTCTAAGGTTGGGCAACCAAAAACCGAGCCACCCAAAAACACTGGTCAGTTTTCAAAATCTTGAAGTAGAATTTGATGTCATGTAATTCTTAATAATATTAGCTTATTTTTCTACTTCCTCAGCTTACAGTCCCTGTAGTGATCTAGCACCAATTTGATTTCTATGAAGCAAAACACATTTTTCATAAGTGGTTTACCTGCTGTTATACAGGCTGGGATTTATTTTTTTAAAAAAAGGGAAACTATTATAAAGAATTCCTAAAGGAAAGGGTTTAATTTATCCATTTTGGTACAAGTTTCTATAGGACAACATGATTGGCTTTCTCAGCTGAAATGTCATATTTGCAACTTGATAAGTATGACAAAAAAATCTATATTTTTTGAATGCTTATCTGCCGTGCAAGTAATAATAATAAGATATAGGTCAGACATATCTGCCTCATTATTTTTGAATAGTTTCATTTGCAATTGACCTTTTACTGATTCATAATGAGACATTTCAAAAATGTTTCAAGCCTTAAAAATAAATAAATCGAACTGGTCTGTGGACCAGTGATGATGTTCATAGGAGACTTTAACTACTCCTTGAAAATATGAATTATTGAGAATAATGTACAAAGGGCCTGATTCTCAATTCACACTTTTTATACTAATGTAACAGCACTGACTTCAAGAGAGTTACCTCTGAAGAACACTGAAACCAGTGGACGTCTTGTTCCTTGACTTTAGCAAAGCTTTTGACACCGTCTCCCAAAGTATTCTTGCCAGTAAGTTAAAGAAGTATGGGCTGGATGAATGGACGATAAGGTGAATAGAAAGCTGGCTAGATTGTCGGGCTCAATGGTAGTGATCAATGGCTCCATGTCTAGTTGGCAGCCGGTATAAAGTGGAGTGCCCAAGGGTCGGTCCTGGGGCCGGTTTTGTTCAATATCTTCATAAATGATCTTGAGGATGGTGTTGATTGCACCCTCAGCAAGTTTGCAGATGACACTGAACTGGGAGGAGAGGTAGATATGCTGGAGGGTAGGCATAGGTTACAGAGGGACCTAGACAAATTAGAGGATTGGGCCAAAATAAATCTGATGAGGTTCAACAAGGACAAGTGCAGAGTCCTGCACTTAGGACGGAAGAATCCCATGCACCGCTACAGACTAGGGGCCGAATGGCTCGGGTGCAGTTCTGCAGAAAAGGACCTAGGAGTTACAGTGGATGAGAAGCTGAATATGAGTCAACAGTGTGCCATGGTTGCCAAGAAGGCCAATGGCATTTTGGGATATATAAGTAGGGGCATTGCCAGCAGATCGAGGGACGTGGTCATCCCCCTCTACTCGACATTGGTGAGGCCTCATCTGTAGTAGTGTGTCCAGTTTTGGGCCCCACACTACAAGAAGGATGTGGAAAAATTGGAAAACGTCCAATGGAGGGCAACAAAAATGATTAGGGGACTGGAACACATGACTTATGAGGAGAGGTTGAGGGAACTGGTATTGTTTAATCTATGAAAGAGAAGAATGAGCGGGGATTTGATAGCTGCTTTCAGCTACCTGAAAGGTGGTTCCAAAGAGGATGGATCTAGACTGTTCTCAGTGGTAGCAGATGACAGAATGAGGAGTAATGGTCTCAAGTTGCAGTGGGGAGGTTTAGGTTGGATATCAGGAAAAACTTTTTCACTAGGAGGCTGGTGAACCACTGGAATGCGTTACCTAGGTAGGTGGTGGAATCTCCTTCCTTAGAAGTTTTTAAGGTCAGGCTTGACAAAGCCCTTGCTAGGATGATTTAGTTGGGGATTGGTCCTGCTTTGAGCAGAGGGTTGGACTAGATGACCTCCTGAGGTCCCTTCAACCCTGATATTCTATGATTCTATGATTTGTAACTCAGAGCAGAATCATACTCAAACAACCCAGGAAAATATGAATGTTATTCTTTATATAATATAATTTTTATTATACTTCTGTTGACTTTCTCATACATTCACATGTTTATGTGATTACACAAATGACCAAGTTCTCCTCTCACTTATTGAGTGAAAACCTTTGAGTCATTGCTATTGCATAGGGGTACATTAGGGCAGAATTTGGCCGGGTCTTTTAAATCACAATATTTATCACCCGATTTTCCCCCTTTACCAATGTTGAAAAGTATGAGTGAACCAATAAATCTCACTGTGATCACTTACAGAAAGGTGTCATCCTACTCAGCATGAGTAAGGGAGGCAGAGTTTCAGTAAAGGTATGTTTTTTTTTTATCATATGCTTTCACACTGAAGAATCTCCAACTTCAAAATCAATACTGTCTGTTTGTATCTGCAGATAATTACAACTATTTAGGAGATTATTCACTTTGTCAAGGTTCCACAACACTAAAGTTGGATGTTCAGAACCTAATTTAAAGTTACCCCATGTATAGTAGACAGAAAAACAGTTTCTCAGTTTTAATTTGGTGCTTCTTTCAAAAGTCTTTGTTCTCCTTTTTAACCTGCCATATGAAATCAACTGTAATGCCATCAACACAGCAATCACATTCATATCTGATACTGTGCGTCATATTTGAGCTCTAATTTAAAAGGATCAAGCATGTTTCCTCCTGAACATCCATGGTAATGGAAATTTAGGCCACTCTGTATTTAGTTCCAAATATGAATCAAACCTAAAATAGAGCGAGATATGAATTCAAAATGTAGGGAGTTTTTCTTTCATATTTTGTACAACACACACTAACACACACATAATCTCTGTAAAGAAGTTTTTTACTGAGCACAAAACTGATCCAAAGGAACATTCCTTTGAATAGCAACTTACATAGCCAAGTCAGAAAAGTGCAAACAACAAAATACCTCAAAACATGAGATGGGAGGGGTATTTGGTTCCTTTTTTGTTTCTAGATTCTTTCCCGATAATTAGAAATTCCCAAATGACAGACCAACCAGACCAGGTCTTCAACAAAGAGAAATTAAACATTAAACTTCCATATTTCAACAGGATCTAGGAAAGTACTGATGTCCCAAATGTTCTCTTGTGACCTGATGTGTTGTCCCACCAGATCTATTTAGCTACTGGTTGCCCAGCAAAAAGTTCATTAAAATTCCAAAGCAACTATTCCATTTAGCCAACTTCAGCACCTAAACATAGAAAATAAATATCCTTAAATCAAACTAATATTTTCTCAAGCAGCAATTTTCTTACCTTGCCTATCTGTCCATTTCTGTTACTATCAATGGAAATATTTTGTCCATATGTGTGTGTGGGTACAGTGAAATCAATGTTTATCAGTATTTACCAATAATTCTCCTCCAGGCAGGATCCACAAATAGATAAGGACTGTGTGGCAGAACATCATGTTTTATTAGTTTGCAGAATTGTGCTGATATTCTGCTTGGGATCTGCCTATTGAGGAAGAAAAGAAGGGGAGACATGAATCCCCATGCTGAAGTCTGTTTATGGAAGGCTGGAGGACAAGTGCTGGAATAGGGAGGGTGGGAGAGGCACATGCTTGTCTATTTAGATGCATGACCATCCATCATATAAGGCTCTGAGGCATGTCCATATTCAATGATGAGGATGAAGGGATCAGGGATGAAAGGGATAGTGATTGGACTGATATATGTAAATAATAAGTCAATGGATAAAGGACCAGTAGCTTAGTACCATAGTTTATGGATTTTGTAGGACCAATAAAACTTGTTTTTATGCACTACAAATGACTTCTTTTGGAATCCGGTGACATCATCACTTAATAATAGGAAGGCTGACTCACTCCTGACTGTTCTGACCTTTTGACAGTAGAATTCTGTGTAGGCAACTGCCCCAGCTGTTCTCTGTGTGATCTCATACCATGCACCTACGTGGAGATCATCTTCAAGGCTGGCAGGCAGCAGAGAGTGGCAAGATGAAGATTTCTTTTCTTTTTACCTTCTTGGGTTTCTCTTCCATGTTGTGTGGTGTGTCAGGCTGCATAGAAGAGAAGGAACACTGAGAGCCTCCAAAAATGCACTTTAACATAACCAAAAAGACTCTGATTGCCCAGAAAAAAAGGAAGAGTTCCCAAATCCCAACATAAGTGAGAAAAGCATACATCTGTTCAACTCTTAGAAAAAATATGATAAACATTCTAATTCTGTGCATGAAAGTCTGGTCCTTGACTGCAATCACACTGTGGAGGTGGAAAATTCTGGGAGGCTGTCCTCATCAGTTAGCCCAGATAGAGCTGTAGAAATACATTCTGTGCCCATGTTACCAAGTAAGAAGGAAAACCTAGTGTATCATCATGGGATGTAAAAAGAAAAGGAGTACTTGTGGCACCTTAGAGACTAATAAATTTATTAGAGCATAAGCTTTCGTGAGCTACAGCTCACTTCATCGGATGCATTTGGTGGAAAAAACAGAGGAGAGATTTATATACACACACAGAGAACATGAAACAATGGGTTTATCATACACACTGTAAGGAGAGTGATCACTTAAGATAAGCCATCACCAGCAGCGGGGGGGGGGGGAAACCTTTCATGGTGACAAGCAAGGTAGGCTAATTCCAGCAGTTAACAAGAATATCAGAGGAACAGTGGGGGGTGGGGGGTGGGGAGAAATACCATGGGAAAATAGTTTTACTTTGTGTAATGACTCATCCATTCCCAGTCTCTATTCAAGCCTAAGTTAATTGTATCCAGTTTGCAAATTAATTCCAATTCAGCAGTCTCTTGTTGGAGTCTGTTTTTGAAGCTTTTTTGTTGAAGGATAGCCACTCTTAGGTCTGTAATCGAGTGACCAGAGAGATTGAAGTGTTCTCCAACTGGTTTTTGATGTTATAATTCTTGACGTCTGATTTGTGTCCATTCATTCTTTTACGTAGAGACTGTCCAGTTTGGCCAATGTACATGGCAGAGGGGCATTGCTGGCACATGATGGCATATATCACATTGGTAGATGCGCAGGTGAACGAGCCTCTGATAGTGTGGCTGATGTGATTAGGCCCTATGATGGTATCCCCTGAATAGATATGTGGACAGAGTTGGCAACGGGCTTTGTTGCAAGGATAGGTTCCTGGGTTAGTGGTTCTGTTGTGTGGTGTGTGGTTGCTGGTGAGTATTTGCTTCAGATTGGGGGGCTGTCTGTAAACAAGGACTGGCCTGTCTCCCAAGATCTGTGAGAGTGATGGGTCGTCCTTCAGGATAGGTTGTAGATCCTTGATGATGCGTTGGAGAGATTTTAGTTGGGGGCTGAAGGTGATGGCTAGTGGCGTTCTGTTCTTTTCTTTGTTGGGCCTGTCCTGTAGTAGGTGACTTCTGGGTGCTCTTCTGGTTCTGTCAATCTGTTTCTTCACGTCAGCAGGTGGGTATTGTAGTTGTAGGAATGCATGATAGAGATCTTGTTGGTGTTTGTCTCTGTCTGAGGGGTTGGAGCAAATGCGGTTATATCGTAGAGCTTGGCTGTAGACAATGGATCGAGTGGTATGATCTGGATGAAAGCTAGAGGCATGTAGGTAGGAATAGCGGTCAGTAGGTTTCCGATATAGGGTGGTGTTTATGTGACCATCGCTTATTAGCACCGTAGTGTCCAGGAAATGGATCTCTTGTGTGGACTGGTCCAGGCTGAGGTTGATGGTAGGATGGAAATTGTTGAAATCATAGTGGAATTTCTCAAGAGCTTCTTTTCCATGGGTCCAGATGATGAAGATGTCATCAATGTAGCGCAAGTAGAGTAGGGGCATTAGGGGACGAGAGCTGAGGAAGCGTTGTTCTAAGTCAGCCATAAAAATGTTGGCATACTGTGGGGCCATGCGGGTACCCATCGCAGTGCCACTGATTTGAAGGTATACATTGTCACCAAATGTGAAATAGTTATGGGTGAGGACAAAGTCACAAAATTCAGCCACCAGGTTAGCCGTGACAGTATCGGGGATACTGTTCCTGACGGCTTGTAGTCCATCTTTGTGTGGAATGTTGGTGTAGAGGGCTTCTACATCCATAGTGGTTAGGATGGTGTTTTTAGGAAGATCACCAATGGACTGTAGTTTCCTCAGGAAGTCAGTGGTGTCTCGAAGATAGCTGGGAGTGCTGGTAACGAAGGGCCTGAGGAGGGAGTCTACATAGCCAGACAATCCTGCTGTCAGGGTGCCAATGCCTGAGATGATGGGGCGTCCAGGATTTCCAGGTTTCTGGATCTTGGGTAGCAGATAGAATACCCCAGGTCGGAGTTCTAGGGGTGTGTCTGTGCGGATTTGTTCTTGTGCTTTTTCAGGGAGTTTCTTGAGCAAATGCTGTAGTTTCTTTTGGTAACTCTCAGTGGGATCAGAGGGTAATGGCTTGTAGAAAGTGGTGTTGGAGAGCTGCCTAGTAGCCTCTTGTTCATACTCCGACCTATTCATGATTATGACAGCACCTCCTTTGTCAGCCTTTTTGATTATGATGTCAGAGTTGTTTCTGAGGCTGTGGATGGCACTGTGTTCTGCATGGCTGAGGTTATGGGGTAAGCGATGCTGCTTTTCCACAATTTCAGCTCATGCACGTCGGCGGAAGCAGTCTATGTAGAAATCCAGGCTGCTGTTTCGACCTTCAGGAGGAGTCCACCCAGAATCCTTCTTTTTGTAGTGTTGGCAGGAAGGTCTCTGTGGGTTAATATGTTGGTCAGAGGTGTGTTGGAAATATTCCTTGAGTCTGAGACGTCGAAAATAGGATTCTAGGTCACCACAGAACTGTATCATGTTCGTGGGGGTGGAGGGGCAAAAGGAGAGGCCCCGAGATAGGACAGATTCTTCTGCTGGGCTAAGAGTATAGTTGGATATATTAACAATATTGCTGGGTGGGTTACGGGAATCATTGTTGTGGCCCCTTGTGGCATATAGTAGTTTAGATAGCTTAGTGTCCTTTTTCTTTTGTAGAGAAGCAAAGTGTGTGTTGTAAATGGCTTGTCTAGTTTTTGTAAAGTCCAGCCACGAGGAAGTTTGTGTGGAAGGTTGGTTCTTTATGAGAGTATCCAGTTTTGAGAGCTCATTCTTAATCTTTCCCTGTTTGCTGTAGAGGATGTTGATCAGGTGGTTCCGCAGTTTCTTTGAGAGTGTGTGGCACAAGCTGTCAGCATAGTCTGTGTGGTATGTAGATTATAATGGATTTTTTACCTTCAGTCCTTTCGGTATGATATCCATCTTTTTGCATTTGGAGAGGAAGATGATGTCTGTCTGTATCTGTGCAAGTTTTTTCATGAAGTTGACAGATTTCCACTCTACACGGCTAAATTCAGTGCCTTGCATAATGACAGGTTTCAGAGTAGCAGCCGTGTTAGTCTGTATTTGCAAAAAGAAAAGGAGTACTTGTGGCACCTTAGAGACTAACAAATTCATCACCATGAAAGGTTTTCCTCCTCCCCCCCCCCCCGCTGCTGGTGATGGCTTATCTTAAGTGATCACTCTCCTTACAGTGTGTATGATAAACCCATTGTTTCATGTTCTCTGTGTGTGTATATAAATTTCTCCTCTGTTTTTTCCACCAAATGCATCCGATGAAGTGAGCTGTAGCTCACGAAAGCTTATGCTTTAATAAATTTGTTAGTCTCTAAGGTGCCACAAGTACTCCTTTTCTTTTTGTGAATACAGACTAACACGGCTGCTACTCTGAAACCTATCATGGGATGTGACCTTCATAGTGAAGTTCTATAGAATTTCATAAAAAATGAAAACTATTCTGTAAGTTTTTTGAATCCTACAATAGGATTTAATAGAGATTCATCCCAGCAGTAAGATTCTATTCAGTAGTTCTAAACAAAATAAAATCAATCTGTGGAGAGTTTTAAAAGTAATTTTAAGAGAACTTCACAATGGTAGGATGCAGTTAAAAAAAGCTTAGTTTAGTTGGGTAGCTTCCTTTTTTTGGCGGCGGGGGGGGGGGAGAGTAGCATAGATGGAAAGATACATGGGAGGGTCAGTAATGAGTAAGAGTGGGACAACCTGACAAGCTTGATTTTCTGCATATTATCTTTTCCTTCCATTGAGCCAAGATTTATGACCTTCTTTGGCTTTGAAGAGTACAGATACTTGTAACAGAATTGGGTATTGTCAGTAGATGCTTATTTAATAAGACAGGGCAGGGAAATGACCCAAGTATTCAAATGGAGATTGAGTTAGAATGAAGAGAGAAACAATGTGGTTCATGTTGAATTTTAAAAGCTTGAATGTGTGTGTAATTTTCATGTTGATCAAACAAAATAGAAATAAATGATTTGGAAAAAAAACCAAAAACCCTTTGGTAGTGTTCCAAAACACTAGTTTTTTTCATCTTGTGTATTAATATGGAAATTTAGATGCTGTGAGCTTAAATTCTATGTTCCCCCTACTAATCTTTTCCATGTAGAGTGCTTCCATTAGAGCACAGAGTGAAATATGGAGAAGTCTTTGAAGTTTGGATGTAATGATTTCAATCACAAAAAAATGCAAGCTTTTGACACAGTAAACCTCAGCTCTCGTTGCATCTCTCTTTTAAAACTTGTTATAAACACAAGAAAAAAAAAGTAGTGATTTTATCTGTTTAATACCCATTGTTTAAATGGAAAACTTATTGTTAATCAGTTAGATAGTTCACTCTTTAAATAGCTTTACAGCATTGACTATTTGAAAATTAGTGCTGTAAACAAAAGCTTTTACTATAAAAAGCTTTTTAACATGCCACAATCATTCTTTTTAATGTTATATTTTGTATCTTTAAAGATCATAATGCTTCAGGGAACAGACCACCAGTTTCCTGTCCTCCCAACCCCTCATCACAGCCTCTAGGACTAGGAATCCGGCTTGCCTCCTAAACCTCGGAGTGAAAGAAGGAACTAAGATTGTGTGGGCAACAGGAAAAAACAGGACACTAGCCCCCTGCCTCTGACTAATGAAGTAAAATGATCAGCTCCCTTCCATTAGAGAGTATAAGAAGAGCTGCTGCAGGTGGTTGCCTGTGACAAGGAGACATTTTGAGAGTCTTGGGTCTGTTTTGGGTGGTGATCAGAATTTTTTTAATGAAAATGTTTTCTGGGATACATGTTAAAACTATGCAATAGAATCATAGAAATGTAGGGCTGGAAAGGATCTTGAGAAGCGATCAGCCCCCTGTACTGTGGCAGTCCAAGCAAATTAGACCATTCCTGATAGGATTTTATTCAACCTGTTTTTATAAACCTGCAACTATGGGGATTTCACAACCTCCCTTGAAAGTCTATTCCACAGCTTAACTACACTTACATAGCAAGTTGTTCCTCATATCTGACCTAACTCTCCCTTGCTGCAGATTAAGCCCATTACTCATTTTACTACCTCCAGTTGAAATACAGAACAATTGATCACCATCTTCTGTGTAACAGCCCTTAACATATCTGAAGACTATCAGGTCTCCCTCAGTCTTCTTTTCTCAAGGCTAAACATGCCCAGTGTGTATAACCTTTCCTCACAGGTCAGATTTTATTAACCTTTTATCATTTTTGTTGCTCTCCTTTGTACTCTCTCCAGTTTGCCCACATCCTTCCTAAAGTGTGGCACCCAGCACTGGGCACAGTACTCCAGCTGAAGCCCCACCAGTGCTAAGCCTCACCAGTGGTATGTAGAGTGGGAAAGTTACCTCCTGCATCTTACACATGACACTCTTGTTAACATATTCCAGAATGATATTAGCCTTTTTCACAACAAAAGGTAGGTACCACAGCAGCTGGATATTAGGGGCTTGATTGAAAGTGCATTGAAATCAATTAGAGTCTTTCCATTTATTTCAATGAGCTTTACATCAGGCCTTAAGACTACAGGCAGTCAGATCCCACAGTAAAGGTGTCCCTATAAATATCCAGATACAGCAAGAATTTTTTTTAAAGAATCAGTCTATTTGGCTTATACTAACAAGGGGAGAAAATAGCAAAATAGCCACAGGTTTTAAAAGAAAAGAAAAAGAGAAATGGCTGTTTTTTCCCATGTAAATTGTCTTGTGCTGCATTGTTCTTTCCATTCTCTTGTCTGTATACTAAGCATTTAGATTATTAACTGTTCAGAACAGGGAACTGTTTCCCTTCATCTGTGTGAAATGCATATCACATTTGGGCAATATAGAAATCATCATTATTAGTAGTCATCATCATCATCATCATCATCATGTTCCCATTAAGCTTCTGGTGTTTAGGGCAGCAACAAAGCTCCTCCACTCCTGTCTGTTTCTGGCAAGTCTTTCAGTGTTTCCCCAGCTGTGCACCAGGTTTTTCAGCTCAGCTTCCACAGCTCTTCACCATGTTGTTTTCGGGCGGTCTCATTTTTGCTTGCCTTCAGGAGTCCTTCTTATTGCTACTCTGGTGATGGAATCAGTTTCCATCAGAAGCATATGGCCAATCCATCTCCAACGCCCCCTGGCAATGATGGTGCTCATGTCCTCTTGCACTGTATCAGTAGATCTTGGTTTGAGATTGTTCTGGGCCAAAAGAGACAGAGCATTTTTCTGAGTTAGGTTGTATGAAATTAAGACAGTTTGGACATGTCATACTTTCTCATTCTCCAGCATTCTGCACTGTAAAGTAATGTTGAAAGTATGCAGCTCTGATAAATCTTGAGTTTGGTTTTGGTGTTGTATTTTGATGATTTCTGGACTGTATTTAAGATCCTGAAAGTGTTCTTGGATTAACTGATTTTGTTCCAGATGTCTCAACTTGTTCCACCATCCCGGTTGATGATGCTACCCAAGTATATGAATATTTCTACATTGGTGAGAATATAATCCTCTATCCATACTCATGATGGTAAGGCAATATTAAAGATCATGATATCTGGCTTATTGTGGATGATTTTTAGTCCAATTTGCTGGCTGAATGCATTAAATCAAGCTGTTGTATTCTTGTATTCTTGTATATGGTGTTGTGTATGTGATAGGAGAGCGAGATCATCTGTCTTCAAGGGATGAGAAGGGTATCCATTTAATGCTTCTTGGCATGTCTTCTGCTGATGCAGTAATAGTGCTAATATAATATATAGTACCTAAAGGACTAAATGACTAGGAATGTAACATGAAGCTTTTCCTTAAATTATTGGTGGTTCAAATCGAGAACAAACTAGAAATGATTGAATCATCATCATCATCTGACAGTTTGTTAAATGAGTTAGTGGTCTCAGTCTAGTTCCTAATAGATAGACATCCATGCTACAAAAATCATTAGTATAACTGATGTACAGACATACCATCACAGTTGTCAACTTTCTTGTGGTAAATAAGCACTCCGACTTTCACAATAAGCCCAAATCAAGCTAATCCCATTCCAAAATAAGGCCAAAACAAGGCAATCCCTAAGAACCACAACACTGTATGTGACTAGATCCCCCTGGCATGCAGTCTGGGACTGTGGTGGGCCCACTGTGTACCCCTGACTCTCTCTCCCTCCATTGCCCCTGCTTGCCCCCCCCATTTCCCCCTTTGCCCCTGCTTGCTGGGAGCCAATAAAAAAAAGAAGAAACAAGCTACAACAAGTAGCAAGCTACAAGCCAAACAAGCAACAAGGTACAAGCCAAAAACTAGCAAACAAACAACTCACAAGGCAATTAATCCAAAAAACAAGCCCAATTTCTGCGTTTTGTCACAGATTTGGCATGTCTGCATACCACCAGGGTAACCATAAAACAATTGAAAAATCATGAAGATTGGGCTACCTTCTCTGTCCAAAAACTTCAAATTTTGGCTCTGTATAATGAAGTGTGGGATAGCCTATGTAGCTACAGCTCATGTTATAACTTTTTTGTCCATATTATAACTCTCTGTGAAAATTGAACTTCAGTGCAATCAATCCAGCACAACAATAAATTCCTTTTTTTTTCAAAATTACCATTATAAACTCTCAAAAGTAGTTTTACTGCTAATGTAAGCAGGCTTCAACTATGGAGGTTTTAAAATAACTAGCTTTGTTATATTTACTGACCTTATTTAAATCACCCTAACTTTATGGGCATTCAGATTGGATAGAGTGGATTACAAAACTTTAATTAGGTTCCAGAATAAAGTACTGCTATAGATACATAACAATCCCACTAACACTAATAAATCTGTATGTTGAGGAAAACTAAAACCACATATATCTCCACCCAGTATTGCTGATGTCCACAAAACAAACAACAACAAAACCTAATTTCTAGGCATTAGGTATTATGGATCCAAAATGTCAAACACGAAACTACTTGTGTGTAACATTTTGGATCCATAATACCCAATGCTTAAGAACTTGATTTAAAATAAAAATATTGCATGAAAAGTACAAATGTTAGAATCAAATCTAGAGCAAATAAACTCTCTAGGCCAGATGCTTGTCTCCTGTGTATTAACAAATCTCCAGTTTCTACCAGCTGAGGATCTTGCACTGTTTATATTTTAAAGCTGTTCCCCTGACTCTAATTATTTATGAATGTCAAAACAAAGTCTTGTAATGGAAAGAGTAGCATTATGAATTTGTAGAGCAAGATTTGAACTTCCTCATTCAGAAACTCTTTTGAAGATTCTGATATCATTCATCCTACCAGTTTGGTCTGTCATAGTAAAACATGCTAATGTCCATTTGTTTTGTGGACAGAGAGGGTTTCAACAGCTAGTCTAAAGTATATCAAATGCTGTATATCATATTGGACTTTATTTAATGGGAAGGATTCTACAGAGACAACTGACAGAAGAAAGAGGGATATATTCTATTATAATTTGAGAAATAGCTGGCATCGTGCCATTTTTAATCTAAAAATTCAATAAATCCTCCATGAATTGAGAATCTATATTTCAATTATCCTTATTTACCATCAGTTTAAAAACTACAGTCTATACTAGTACCCAGATAATGCTCTAGGCTCTACTAGAGATACATTTCAAGACTAAACAGCTGGAAGAAATCTAGAGCCGCATCAGTAAATGACACTGAAGGTCTTGATAGTGGTCTCTTTGTGTACTGAATGCTACTCACTTAATTTACAAATGTAGTTACCAGTTAATAGCTTCGAGGCATTTCACAATAATCTCAGGCAATCAAAATATTCACAAAATATAAAGTGATCAGACAGATTTGCCCATGCTTCTTTATTGGTTCTGGAATCCTAGTAACAAGGCCCCTGCAGGGTAACTCCATGTTTATCACTCCCTGCGTGGTCTACTCCAGGAGTGCTCAGTCAGGAATCATCTGTCTCTGAGCAGGGACCTTTTTGTCCCCTGCCTTTCTGACTTGGATTTTTTAAGGTTGCACAGTCCCCTTCCACTGTGATATCTCCAGCCAGCCTCTATACTGTGCTTTCTCTCCCAGAGCTACAAACAGTGTATTGCTAACTGTTACAAGTGACCACACAGACCACGCAAGGCAAAGCACATTTATTTCAAGAACAAAAGAATCATAGAGAAAACACATAAAAACAATAAAAGATTCTACATGATTCCTAAGCATACCACAAATTGTCCATCAGTTGAGTGGGCATTCTGGCAGGTTAAAGTCTTTCCAGCTCTTCAGTAGGAGTGGTGCCCCTTTGGACAAAAAGTTCCTGTCCATCTGCTGATCAGAAAGAAGGTCCCGGGTCTATTTAAATTTAGCTCTTTGTAACAATAAATTCTGTTTTGTCTTCCACTTCCTAAAATCAGGCAAAACCAGTCCCTCCTGCTATTCCCCAGGAGGTCAGGCTTCAAAGCTGGCACTGGGATTTTGCATTAATCCCCTCCCCCCGACAGTGATTCCAGGTTCTGCAAAAAAACTCCTTTACCACTCGGTGGGCCAGGAACATACAAATACACATCACCTGTATTGATACAAAGGGCAATGAATATTTTACATCTCATACTGTCTGGACTATCTCAATATAATGGTGTTTTGAAGTTTTTATGCATGCTTTAAACACAAAATACAATATTGTACCAAAGATGCTACATGTGGTTGTAATATCTGTTGTGGCCCTCAGGCCACTCTTTGGCAACAGATCTCCAATGCAAGGACACCTTAAAATAGAGGGTCACCACCAAAGAAGTGTTTCATGGAAAAGGAGATGTGTACCCAGCCCTTCCCACCCTCTCCAATACAAGGTTACTTGACTCAAAGTGCCCAGTCACTCAAGCAGATCCCATCTTAATATAGTGTCCTCTGTGAGATTATGGGGTAGGGGTGAGTACTGCTGGTAAGGTTGCTTACCACAGCCCACACCCTTCAATATGAACAGGGGAGACCACAGCTCACCCAAATAAAGTTATTAAATGTTTGAAGGATGAGGCCTATCCAAGACATTCTCATAGATGGGCCTGATTTTCAGAAGTACTAAGTTCCCACAACCCCAAATGAACTCAAAGGGAGCTGAGGGTTCTCAGGATATCTGAAAGTCAATAGCTTCACCCAAACTGCAGCTACATGTGAACACTAATCAGTATCACTTTTCTCCCGTGCCATCTCAGGGGTTTAGAATCTTGAGGGCCTACTTTTCTGGTAAGCACCATCTGTCACAATTATTATTATTATTATTATTATTATTATAGTACCCAAAAGCCCCAAATAAGAATGAAGCTCCATGTTGGTAGGTGCTGTACAAGCACACTGTAAAGGACAGTCCCTACCTACCCTGAATGGCTTACAATCTAAACAGATAAGATTGACTCAGAGTAATCAGAGGAACAGAGTGGTGAAGTGACTTGACCCAGGTTAAAAAGCATGTCAGTGACCGAGTTGGGAATAGAACACGTCTCCTAATTCCCAGTCCAGTACTTGATCCATAAATACAAGGCTACCTCTGAATTAAAATGAGTATTTTTCTTCAAAGAGAGTCCACTGTTTTTTTAAACCTTAAATCATATTGGACTATATTAAAACTTGGAGGAGTTATGCATTATATGGCTAATAATAGCAGGGTAGATGTGGTGGCACAGGTTTTAGCATGGGCTATACAAACATGCTGGGGCCAGTGAATGTGTTTCTGAAGCTTATATCGCCACATCTACGCTGGTATTTTTAGGCCTTCAAGTGCAGGTATGTCTACCCAAGCTGGAATCATATTTCAGTTTACAGCGTAGATCTACCCTCAAGCTACTTAGCTTGAAATGAGATATGTCTGCCATATTATTATTTTTATTAAAGTATATTTCTAAAAGAAAAAAAAGTGCAATATTGACAAGCTTGTGTAGTTGAGAAATAAAAGCCAGGAAGATGAACATAACTACAGTACTCATTAGTTTTAATTTTTCATGAATTCAGTTGAAAAAGCTTAAATAATCTGAATTCACAGATGTCTTCAAATAGAGCATTTCTAGGAAAAATTAAAAAGGAATAAGCTTATGCATAAAAATGGATCATCAATGCATTTTTGACAAATATCAGCAGTTTGCCCCAACTTTTCCTAAACTACACTTTGCTCCATTTCTTTTTTCAAGTAAAGCATCTTTAGCTGGGTCCTCAGTTGTAAACCAGCACGCCCTCCTGGAAATCAAAATTTACATGTAGCGGATCCAACCAAACCTATCCACATAGCTACTGAATCCTCAGTTAACCCCAATGTTATCATTTCTGCAGTTAGCTAAATGTATTTCTACATTTACTTTTCAACTATATGAAGCAATGGTTATTTTTAACATTTCCACACCTAAAAATAGTTAATCTTATGTCAAACTAGATAGAATGAAACAAAATCCTTTTGAGTGTGTTTCTCAAAATGCCACAGTCTATGGATAATTAGCTAATAAATTAGGAGTAGGCAAGAGAGAAGATGTCATAAGATATGCAGAGAGATTTGTTTGCACAACATGGATTTTTAAATGACTCCATTATGTGTGTAAGTGCTACACCATGTTAGGAATGTCAAAGATTTCCTGGATATTTAAGGAAAATTAAGCCCTTTCCAAGCAGGAAAGCCGCAGAGCTCATAGGGCTAGATCTTCTGTTGGTCTAAATCTGCATAATTCTACTGAGTCAATGGAGCTATGCTGACATACACCAGCTGAGGATCTGGCCCATAATTTGAATAATTACTGCTGTCAGGTTTACACTGAAGTGATATTATTAGAAGGGTGGGTATTAGGAAAAAGAGGTAGAGATTGCAAAAACAAGTCACATTCTTCTACACTACATTCCAAATGCTCACAATGAAAGATAAAAATACCATGTTTAATCTCAGTTTTAACCCAGATGAAAATTGTAGCTCATTCTTCCCTAGTTCCACAAACTCATTTTCCTTTGACCATTGAGATGTAAAAACTTAATATGGAAAGCACCAAACCATAGATTATCTTTCCCAACATAGGCCCAGTCTCAGCAAATCACCTAAACACATGTTCATCATTCACCATCTGAGAAATCCCATCTTTACTCAACAAGGCAATTACATTGATAGATTACAAGTACCAGCATTTAAATGTTGTTTCTATTTTCCTATCTCTGTAGCAAAATCTAAGTCATATATGTGGACTTGGTGGACTCTGAATATTAATATTATTATTGTGTTACATTAATTATTACATTAACATTAATATTATAATCACATGAAGACCATGACAATCTCTGGGAGCCTCCAGCAGGATTTTGTAGAGTACTAGGAAAGCCACTTAATTCTGTCAGACAAGGAATCCAAGATAGTGTCTCTGTTTCCTGTGATCAGAAACATAAAAACTATGTATTTTAAAGAATTATTGAATATATTTGATCACCGTATTACCACCACTGCAGAATCGCTTCTTCCAAGACTGCCAAGAATAACTTTAGAAAACTAATTGTTTGCAAAATATGCTTTTCTGGAAAATAACCTTTAAAAGAGATGAACATCTTGAACTCAATGGTTTGATAAAATCTGAGGACTTCCATTATGTGCAGGCACATTTTTAAAGTAACAGCCCTATAGATATTAGTTGTGGAATCAGGAATAATGTGATCTCCAAGGAAGTTTAGCAATCATTTCTACCCGGATGACTTTATTAAGGGAGAAAAATGAATTGATTATGCAATCATAGAGACTGGGGAGGGAAAAAGATCCTTTTGATCCTTTTGTCCATCTCACTGACAATGCAGGATTGTTCACTTCAGGGTATTCTCCCTTACTTTATTCAGTTCAGTTTGAAAATAACTCAGTTTGTGTAGCTTCTACTATTCCCATTAGAATACTGGTCTGCAGTCTAGTAGACATCATTGTTACAATTGTTTTTTTTTCCTGATAGTAAACCAAGATTTTCATTTCCACAGTTTTAATCCCATTGTTTATATACTCCTGGAGCAATCTGAACACTTCCTCTCCCTCTGTTGAAATCCTTGAGATACTTGTAAATAGTAATGATATCCTCTCCCTCAGTCATCAATTAGCTGGGTTATACATAAACATTGTAATTATTTTTTTTAGAAATCAATCACTCCAACATCTTTACAGTAAATCACATTTGTTGTTTTTGTCCCCTCAATTTGCTTCAGTTGTGTCTACATTTTTCTTTTACTGATGTCCCCATATATGTACTGAGGTCAAATCTAACACTTTACTACTTAGATTCCCATCCAACTTTCTTTCTCTGCATCTCTCTCAACCTACTAGAGACAAAATTTAGGAAATAAAGTGTGACAAAGAACCAATGTGTGGTAGACAACACATGTACACAGGAAACTTAAAATACTGCAAGATTATGTCCTTCTGTGCAAATAACTCTCAGTTTCATGATTCTTTAAATCTATTTTGAATTATTTTGAGCAATCAAAGAAATGGGACATCAAATGTGCATGAAAGTAAATTTGGGATAAAAGTGAACAAATAAGGGCCAGTTAGAGAGTTGTCTTTGCTCCACTGATCTGTTCAAATTACTTCAGCTGCTTAAACTGTCAGCATCATTACCGAGCATCCTCAGTCCAGAAACAGTCTCCCATTCATTGTTCTGAAGGGGAAGTAATGGGAGTGGTTGGATTTTCTGTGAAATATTTTTATGGACATAAGCTGGAAAAGACAATGATAGAGGGAATATTCTGGTAGAGGGAAGGGATTTTCTTTATTTTAAATATGACCTTGTTAATCACAGATACAAAGAGGATTGTAGCTGAGAATATGCAGAAGAAAATTGGGAGGGACTAAGTGAAAATAAAATTAGTATTTTATCTACTTAATTGTCAGTGATTTTTTAACACATCTGGGTGCTACAGAAAAATCATAAAATGACAGATTTCAATAGAATGTTAATGGAAAACTTCATAAACACACATACATATATATATATATATATATATATATATATATATACACATTTAACCACAAATGTGAATGTAGAAATGGGGTGTGCGATTTGATTTTTTGGAAAGGAAGATCATAAATAAGAGTATATTCAAGAAAATATTTAAATACCAATCACAATCTTAGTACGTTCAAATGTTCCTTTCATATATATATACATTTTCTCTTTTTAGCCTTCCTTTCTCATCAGCAAAACCCCATCCAGAGTCCATTCAAGCCCCTATAGATATATAGACTATAGATATCTACATATCTATAGGGGCTTGAATGGACTCTGGATGGGATTTTGCTGATGAGACAGGAAGGCTAAAAAGAGAATATTTCCAAACAAGGAAATCCCCAGTGACTACTTCTACCTTAGAGCCCAAAATAAATATTTAATGTATATAGATATGTGTCTGTGTGTATGTATTAGAAAATATTCAAATACCTATCATAGTCTCAATGTCTTCAATAAGTAAATAGTTGGAAGCTACCATTTTAAATATACTTCTCAGCAGGTGCCTTGTTTGACTCCATCATACAGTAGTATTGAAAGAATCATCTTTCTCTTTTGAAAGCATTAAAAATTAGAATGTTTCAAAGTTGTGGCTTAGCAGGTTTGACACCTCTGACAGGCCAATTTTAATATCTAGATACTTAGGTACCAGATATGAAGCCCTGGGAGTTTGGCCATTGACTTCAGTGGAGCCAGACTTTCATCCCACACATATAAGCCCATTTGTGATAGAACAAAGTATTTTAGAGAGATTCCAGATTAGAGACACATGGTGGATGAGGTAATATCTTTTATTGGACCAACTTCTATTGGAGACAGACAAACTTTCCAACTCACACAGAGCTCTTATTCAGAGATATAATTAAAGGAAAGCTTTAAAAATACATATAAAAATATCCCATGAAAATGAACCATAAATTGCCTAATAAAAGAAGAGAGGTCCAGATCCTTAGCTGATATAAATCAACGTAGCCAACAGAATTAATGGATTTATGTAGATTTATACCAGCTGTCACACCCCCTGGCTTGAAGTGGTTTCCATTATATACGGGGTTTACAGTTTGGGTCAATGGCTCACAGCACCCCCATTACACAATTTGTTTCACCACTCCTGGAAATAACTATAAAGAATATTGCTAGAATTCTATCTTTTCATGCTGGTAATTTTCCTTCCTCCTTTTACATTAAGATAACCCCATTTTCAAGATTTTTTCAGGGAGGAACAAAAGAAGCAAAGAATCTCCAACCTACTTGTATAAGAAATACTCATTAGTGGATCCAAAGGAAGGAATCTGAGGCAAGGGTGGAAGCCCAGAAGCGAGAGAATATAAGAATAATGTGTAGTCCTATCACCTGAGTGCAGCTACCCCAGGAAAAATTTTGATCTTTTTCAAGATTACGCTATGCTTCAGTACTCTGGGCCAGATTTTTAAAAGGTTTAGGCACATAACATGTGTCTGACAATTGCATGCTTAGTTAGTGGGTGAAACTGCATTTACAAATTGGATGCTGAGTTATACAAGTGTTCAACTCTGGCCATTTGTAAGTTCATTTCTGGAAATTGCTTGAAAAAGTGAAGGGCTGAATGGTGCACATCTTTGCCTGTGAAAATGTGCATCTACTCTTTTTTAAAAAAATCTGTCTCTTGAAGAGCAAATAAAACAAACAAACACACATACAACAAATATTTTTTTCAAGAGAGGAGTCAGACTGTCAGAAAAAAGGTAAAAACCTCTCTCTCTCTCTCTCTCTCTCTCTCTCTCTCTCTCTCTCTCTCTCTCTCTCTCTCTCAATGATGAAGTCTTACTTATTTCTATTAATTAACATGTCTGGACAGTAATCTTTTGGGCAGTTGTCTGAAAGTTCAAAATGTCAGTGTGAAATATCATCCAGTTATATGAATTCTTTAAATAAACATAACTAAAGTTGGAGTGCACTTAGCAACAGTGCCCTAGTTTTCTTTGCAGTACTCTCCTTTCCTAACAAAATGCTAGCAGTGCTACCAGAATAATAACTGTAAAAGTACAGTATATTAGTTCCAGAGACATTTCAATCTAAAAGTCATTTGATATAGTATTAATAATGATAAGTAAACCTTACAAGAGATTTGAAGGTTTGAGTAAGTCAAAATTCACATAAACCTTTGGGTGAATGATTCAGGAAACTGGATATTAACAGTTTTGTGTGATTTTCACCATCTCCTGATATCAACTGGGCTGAAAATTGTATAAAAATAGCTTTTCTTTAGGTATTTTTGCTTCCAGAAATGTGTTAAATCTCAACAAAACATTTGGGATTTGTTTCTATTTTGGTCAGAGTTACAAGTTGATTTTTTTTAAATCCAAACCACTTTGCCCACCCCTAGTAATTAAGGAATAAGATAAATGATTAGCTGATCATCATCAAAAAGTCAAGAACAGATTGCCCACTGTTCTTTGGCATTAGGGATGTTGCATGTCATGCAAAGACTGGCAAACATCTGCTTAAAAATAAGAGGCTGGTTCTGTACATCAATTGTGCTATTCTTGAATCAGTCTCTTTCAATGATTGAATTTATTGTCAGAAAAGCGGGACTTTGGGACACTGTCTAGAGAGAATCATAATTTCCTCTTCTGCAAAATTCTCTACCATACATTCAAGGCTGGGTAAGAGTAACAATGAAACCTATTAATATAGCAAAATAAATAGAACCTTAAATATTTCCCTTTCTCCCTGTATTATGGCACAGATGTTTGCATTTTCATATACAGGAAAACATTTTCACATAATTTTTGTGTGTTTAAAGAATGTTTGTATGTAAAGATTATGTTTTCACACTTTCAGGAAGCCATTGTTCTTAAATTATAGCAGAACTACGGAGATCATGTCTTACTAATCTATTAGAGTTCTTTGTGGGGGTCAACAAAACATGTGGACAAGAGGGATGCAGTGAACATTGTGTACTTAGATTTTCAGAAAGCCTTTGACAAAGTCCCTCACCAAAGGGTCTTATGTAAATTAAGTTGTCATGGGATAAGAGGGAAGATCCTTTCATGGATTGAGAACTGATTAAAAGACAGGGAATAAAGGGTAGGAATAAATGGTAAATTTTCAGAATGGAGAGGGTAACTAGTGGTGTTCCCCAAGGGCCAGTCCTTGGACCAATCCTATTCAACCTATTCATAAATGATCTGGAGAAAGGGATAAACAGTGAGGTGGCAAAGTTTGCAGATGATACTAAACTGCTCAAGATAGTTAAGACCAAAGCAGACTGTGAAGAACTTCAAAATGATCTCACAAAACTAAGAGATTGGGTAACAAAATGGCAAATGAAATGTAATGTGGATAAATGTAAAGTAATGCACATTGGAAAAATAACCCCAATTATACATACAATATGATGAGGGCTAATTTAGCCACAACTAATCAGGAGAAAGATCTTGGAGTCATTGTGGATAGTTCTCTGAAGATGTCCACTCAGTGTGCAGCAACAGTCAAAAAAGCAAACAGGATGTTAGGAATCATTAAAAAAAAGAATAGAGAATAAGATGGAAAATATCTTATTGTCCTTATATAAATCCATGGTACGCCCACATCTTGAATACTGCATACAGATGTGGTCCCCTCATCTCTAAAAAGATATACTGGCATTGGAAAAGATTCAGAAAAGGGCAACTAAAATTATTAGGGATTTGGAAAGGGTCCCACATGATGAGAGATTAAAGAGCCTAGGACTTTTCAACTTGGAAAAGAGAAGACTAAGTGGGGATATGATAGAGGTATATAAAATCATGAGTGGTGTGGAGAAAGTGAATAAGGAAAGGTTATTTACTTGTTCCCATAATATAAGAACTAGGGGCCACCAAATAGAATTAATGGGTAGCAGGTTTAAAACAAATAAAAGGAAGTTCTTCTTCACTCAGCGCACAGTCAACCTGTGGAACTCCTTGCCTGAGGAGGTTGTGAAGGCTAGGACTATAACAGGGTTTAAAAGAGAACTGGACAAATTTATGGAGGTTAAGTCCATTAATGGCTATTAGTCAGGATGGGTAAGGAATGGTGTCCCTAGCCTCTGTTTGTCAGAGGGTGGAGATGGATGGCAGGAGAGAGATCACTTGATCATGACCTGGTTCACTCCCTCTGGGGCCCCTGGCATTGGCTACTGTTGGTAGACAGGTTACTGGGCTGTATGGACCCTTGGTCTGACCCAGTATGGCCATTCTTTTGTTCTTATGTTCTTTAACTGGTTGAGAAAAAAATGGTAATTTGCTTCAATTTTTTTTCTCCCCCAGCTATGTCCTTTTTGTCACCAAAAAGTTTCAAATTTTGATTTTTTCAATCATCTCTATAAACAAGATTTAAAAACTATGTCTTTGGGCCTGATTTTGCAAAGTGATTCACATGGAAAGACCCTTATTCTCACAAAGAAGCCTTTGCTGGATTGGGGTCTTCGATTGCATATTCCATAGGACAGGGAATGTGACTTCTTTTTTTTAGGTGCAAAGTGCTATATAATGGTATGTCTTTCTATACATTATTTTATTTTTAAATTAAATTCCATTAAATGCAGGTGATTCTGGTTCTGCTGTATGTGAACATTATTTGTTTACTCATCTCGCAGCTATAACCAATCTTGAATGTACATACACAATATTAGTACCTAGCATAATAAAATTAACAAATGCTTTTTAGTTCTACATACTTTACAGAACTTGGTTTTGTTTGTTTTAATATGCAACATTAGGAAGACATTTAAGGTTTGTGTTTTTCACCTCAGACTAGGTGTTTTCTGGAGTCAAATTTTTCCACATTCAGTTGCCAGCTTTTCTGACCTTATAAGCCTGCCACTTTATATCTTCATACTTAGAGATATCTCTTAGCTCCAACAGTGTCTGCTCCATTTTTGTTGCTAAATAATGTTTCAGGGCTATGCCTGTAAGGTGTCCTCTTGTTTTCTATATTAAGCCATTAGTCTTCCATTACATCGCTTGGAGGCATTTCATACTGCTAGCAAATTGTTCTGTGAAACATTGATTCTACGTTTTTGTTGTTATGTTTGTTTGTTTTTATAGTCAGTTGTTTGTGAAGTGCAGTTTAGCTGTAGCTGGTGGGCTATTCAATTAGCTTTTGTGATTGACAGTTATACATTTCCTTACACTATTCTGATATTGTACTTTGTCATATTTACTCATATTTCTTTCATATACTGAGATGGATTAAACCCAACTAAGATCCACATCTGATCCAAACAGAGTGCCCAAGCATAAATTTGTCAGGCTCAATTATGACACAACGGGGGAGAGATAGTTTGGTGGTTTAAGCATTAGCCTGTTAAACCCAGGGTTGTGAGTTCAATCCTTGAGGGGGGCATTTAGGGATTTGGGCCAAAAATTGGGGACTGGCCCTCCTTTGAGCAGGGGGTTGGATTAGATGACCTCCAAAGGTCTTTTCCAATCCTGATATTTTATGATTCACAAAGGTTTGTTGGATCCTCCCACTGAGCTATTCTGATAGCAGAAGTTGCAACCCTGCATAAATCTGCTGAGCAAATGTTGTTGACTCAATGTGTCACGTGCAGTTCAATTACTTCACAAGGACATAGGAGAAGATGACATAAGTTACCAGGAGCAGAAACAAGAAGGTTCTGCAAGAAACTCTTATCATAACCAAGTTTAAGGGGAGATTTTAGGCTGAGGTTGTGAGGTTGTTTTTCTTTTTCAGTCACCATTAAAGCAAACTTTGAGAAGGTGGATACCCATGGGCAGAATCTGCTGAATAGTCTCACTTTAACACTTTTAGTATCATAATTTATCAACTGTATTTTGAAAAATCAGATCTAAGGGCTCACTCCTAATCTCCTAGGAGGATGGGGGATTTAGCAGTAGCAGCTGAACATAATAATGAGTAAATGAAGTACATGCCAAAGTATTATTCCTTTGCATCCATTCTTTGAGCTTCAGGAAAGCAGGCTGTTCCCCATCCCCCATTTTATTGCTTATTGACTTGTCAGATTTGGAAATTTATTTAATTAAGCCACTTCTTCTGCATATTTTATTGTTGGGATCTACAAGGTTATAGTTTATTGCTGAGATGATGTGCTACTCTGAGAAAGATTCAACTTTATTATTAATTGCTGGTGATTGTATAAATGGGAAGTTTGGTGGGGGATGCAGTGAATAGCAATTTTCATTATTCAACTAATGCAAGCAATATTTGTCAAACAGCAAAGTGAATAATTATTGACCTTATGAGACCTTCAAGGCAGATTTTTTTTTTTTGCAGATGAATACAATTGTGCTTCCACAAATGAACAGTCACTGGTTTAAGAACTTGTATTGATGGTCTGAACATATAGAATCTAGAATCTGGACTTTGCTATAAAATTTAAAAAAATGGACTTTCGTTAAATTAAAAGGTAACTTTCACACACACACACACAGACACAGACACACACACACATTTCCTCCCTTTCCCCAGTTGCAAAGAAAAACTTTTCAAAACTTAATATTGTGTGAAGTATGTCATCTTCCTGGGTCAGAAGGGGGGTATGAACTTCACTGAATTTGAATCATCCAGCAAATCTAGTGGAGTTGCTTTAGTCTGCATATTTTTCATGAACCAAAACTTAATAGATTCAAACTGCTGACCCAAAACGCTTCTCAGCAGGAGCAGTTTCTAATTTCTTTAACACTGTTTTTCCCCTTCCTCCATTACTAAAGACTGAAGTGTAAGAGATGGAAGTGCACAGTGAATGCTGCAGCTGATGAAGTGGGAATTTTAGTTTCAAACTCATTGTCACTGATACAGACTGAATTGTGAAGAAAGAGAGATGATGCCCTTCCCCAAGTCCTATGACAAATACTGAGATGATTTTAAGTATATTTTTAACTGCAAGCAAATCTGGTAACACAGCTGGGATGCAAGCCAAGTTATTAAAATGGCCAGTGAATTTCCAACAGCTTGCAGTTATGTCAGCAGACCACTGAGCATCCATCAAAAAACTCATGCAGTAGTAGAAGCCAACTAGAGTCCTTGTTACAGCAGGAAAGGACAGAGTGAATATTTTAGTGAATTTCTCAGGCACAGGGCCATTTTAATTAGAAATAGTTGTTCCAGAAAAGTTATGGTCATGCTTGATCTACACGTACATCAACACACTGCAAGCATTTTGTTTTACCATGCAGACTGTCAGAGACCAGGACATGGAGAGTCATACTTAGTGGTATGAGCAGGATTATCTGGAGTGAGGTAGTACGGGGCAAGACTGGGAAAAAGCACAGAAGCTATCACACCCATGAGCAAATGCTCTGAGCTGTCACCGCTCTGATGTTGCTGCTCAGCTTCAGAAGTGGTCTACTGACACTTCCTACCAATTAGGTGATGTAGCCAATCATGAAGTTTACTGCAGACCAGCTGTGCTTATTAGGTTGTGTGGTGCCTGCACCACTAAGTACTTTTTAAAGGGTAATTTCTACCATGCTGCATATAGTGGAGTCAGCTGGCATTCATATAAATGGCCCATTCCACTGGCCTGTCTACTTGTTTAATTGTCCTTCATTGGTGAGCTCCTCAAAGCAGGGATCATCCCTCGTTATATATCTGGGAATCACATAGTACATTGTAGGCACTACTACAAGAAAATATTAAATAATGAGAATAGGTATTTGTGTCTTTCCCTAGGGTGTAACCTGACGTGCTGATTATCCCTAGTTCTCCAGACTGGGATATCTTTTGCATTGTTTTGCTACTGAACAAACCTTTCCAGGCCCTGATCACTCTCAGCCGCCAACATGCAAAATCATTCCCAGCTGAGTACATGAATGTTATGCCTAGTTATTTGTGAATAGATAAAGGGAGACACCAGCATATCCCTGAGCCCCAGTCTTGCCACCCAGAAAGGTGTATCTTGTACCATTCAGTAGCCCACTGGACCATATAAGCTCATAAATTAGTTTGTCATTCCAGCAAAGGGTAATTAATATGTCCCAGCCCGGTTGACCTGAGTAGAGATTTCCCAAACATGTCAATCAAATGCATTGGTTTAGAGAAAACAGTAAAACAAGTTTACTAACTTGAGAAAGATAGATTTTAAGTGATTGTAAGTGATAAGATATATAAGACAGAGTTGTTTACAAAAGAAATAAAAAGATAAACACACAAGCTATTTCCTAAACTTTACCAAAGCCAATAAGCAAAAAGGTTTCTCACATCCAAAAGCTTTCTACAGTCTGTACTGGCTGGAAATCCTCCAGGCCAGGACAATTCTGCCTAGTTCAATAATGTACCTTTGTCTTTTAAGTGATCTTCCTGCCATGAGTAGAGATGGGAGAGGTGAGGTGATGAGGTGACTGTCTCTTCTTTTTCTAATCTGACCCTTTGTACTGGAAAAGTCTTTGCTGGATCATGGGAGCAGGCACTTCCATGTGTACATCAGTTGCCAACCATCCTTCAGGTGACTTGTAAATTTATTGTTTACAACATCACTGCTGGAGAATTTCCAATTAAGCAGGTCATTGATATTTAGCACCTAGTTGGTGTACCAATGTGCCTTTTTCTTTGAGAAAATGGCCTGAAGATGTTACCAAAAACTACAGCATATTTCAGTAACAATCATAAGTAAAATCTCATAGCTCCATATACAATGTTGATACACACATTTTAACAAGACAATGATGTTCATTAGATTATGCATTTTCAAATGATGCCTCACAAGACCTATTTTTACAAAAAATATAACCATATAAAATGATGAATGTGGGATAGATGGTGTCATAATACTAACATCTTGAAGTTTCCATAATGAAAAAAATTGGATAGTTTATTCTGCTGGGAATTTTGAAATTTCATTTTTTTGTCCTGATTCAGAACAAAGGGAAATTTCAAAATGTCAGAATTTTCCACAGGATGCAAAATTCTGTTTTCTGTCTAGCTCTGTAGAGCAGCAATGCTCTGAGTACTGTACACATATTCAGACAGTTACTTTGAATAAGGCTATCAGCAAGGAATCTCTGCAGCCAACCTAATAGGGCAGGATGAGGAGCAAGAAGGGAAAGGGTAGAATCAGGGACATCCTCGTCTGATGTCCTTGAGAAATGGGTTGATGTGTGTGTGTGTGTGGCGGGGGAGAGACAGACAGGACATTTGTAGTCAACATACCATCCCCAGAGTAGGAACAGAGCTAAATAAGGCATAGGCACTATAACCTATCCCTAGTTCCCTGAGTCCTGGAGTCATGTGATTAGTTCATCTTCTAGGGGAAAACCCACTATTTTTCTGCCCTCATGGTTGAAAAGAAAAGCTTGAAAAGAAAAGAAAAGTATAACCAATTCAGTGACATCTGCCTGAGTCTGCAACACATCCATCCTGACACAGGGAAGAAAGGACAGCAGCAGAATACGGACCCTGGACTTCAGAAAAGCAGACTTTGACTCCCTCGGGGAACTGATGGGCAGGATCCCCTGGGAGAATAACATAAGGGGGAAAGGAGTCTAGGAGAATTGGCTGTATTTTAAAGAATCCTTATTGAGGTTACAGGAACAAACCATCCCGATGTGTAGAAAGAATAGTCAATATGGCAGGCGACAAGCTTGGCTTCACAGTGAAATCCTTGCTGATCTTAAACAGAAAAAAGAAGTTTACAAGAAGTGGAAGACTGGACAAATGACCAGGGAAGAATATAAAAATATTGCTGAGACATACAGGAGTGAAATCAGGAAGGCCAAATCACACCTGGAGTTGCAGCTAGCAAGAGATGTTAAGAGTAACAAGAAGGGTTTCTTCAGGTACGTTAGCAACAAGAAGAAAGTCAAGGAAAGTGTTGGCCTCTTACTGAATGAGGGAGGCAACCTGGTGACAGAGAATGTGGAAAAAGCTAATGTACTCGATGCTTTTTTTGCCTCTGTCTTCATGAACAAGGTCAGCTCCCAGACTATTGCACTGGGCAGCACAGCATGTTGAGGAGGTGACCAGCCTTCTGTGGAAAAAGAAGTGGTTTGGGACTATTTAGAAAAGCTGGACGAGCACAAGTCCATGGGACTGGATGCGCTGCATCCAAGAGTGCTAAAGGAGTTAATGGATGTGATTTCAGAGCCATTGGCCATTATCTTTGAAAACTCATGGTGATCGGGGAAGTCCCGAACAAATGGAAAAAAGGCTAATGTAGTGCCCATCTTTAAAAAAGGGAAGAAGGAGGATCCTGGGAACTACAGGCCAGTCAGCCTCACCTCAGTCCCTGGAAAAATCATGGAGCAGGTCCTCAAGGAATCAATTCTGAAGCACTTAGAGGAGAGGAAAGTGATCAGGAACAGTCAGCATGGATTCACTAAGGACAAGTCATGCCTGACTAATCTAATTTCCTTCTATGATGAGATAACTGGCTTTGTGGATGAGGGGAAAGCAGTGGACATGTTGTTCCTTGCCTTTAGCAAAGCTTCTGGCATGGTCTCCCACAGTATTCTTGCCAGTAAGTTAAAGAAGTATGGGTTGGATGAATGGACGATAAGGTGAATAGAAAGCTGGCTAGATTGTCGGGCTCAATGGGTAGTGATCAATGGCTCCATGTCTAGTTGGCAGCCGGTATCAAGTGGAGTGCCCCAAGGGACGGTCCTTGGGCCGGTTTAGTTCAATATCTTCATAAATGATCTGGAGGATGGTGTTGATTGCACCCTCAGCAAGTTTGCAGATGACACTGAACTGGGAGGAGAAGTAGATATGCTGGTGGGTAGGCATAGGATACAGAGGGACCTAGACAAATTAGAGGATTGGGCCAAAAGAAATCTGATGAGGTTCAACAAGGACAAGTGCAGAGTCCTGCACTTAGGACGGAAGAATCCCATGCACCGCTACAGACTAGGGACCGAATGGCTCGGCAGCAGTTCTGCAGAAAAGGACCTAGGAGTTACAGTGGATGAGAAGCTGAATATGAGTCAACAGTGTGCCATTGTTGCCAAGAAGGCCAATGGCATTTTTGGCTGTATAAGTAGGGGCATTGCCGGCAGATCGTGGGACGTGGTCGTTCCCCTCTATTCGACATTGGTGAGGCCTCATCTGGAGTACTGGTTTTGGGCCCCAAACTAGAAGAAGGATGTGGAAAAATTGGAAAACATCCAACGGAGGGCAACAAAAATGATTAGGGGACTGGAACACATGACTTATGAGGAGAGGTTGAGGGAACTGGGATTGTTTAGTCTGTGGAAGAGAAGAATGAGGGGGGATTTGATAGCTGCTTTCAACTACCTGAAAGGGGGTTCCAAAGAGGATGGATCTAGACTGTTCTCAGTGGTAGCAAATGACAGAACAATGCGTAATGGTCTCACGTTGCAGTGGGGGAGATTTAGTTTGATATTAGGAGAAACTTTTTCACTAGGAGGGTGGTGGAATCTCCTTCCTTAGAAGTTTTTAAGGTCAGGCTTGACAAAGCCCTGGCAGGGATGATTTAGTTGGGATTTGGTCCTGCTTTGAGCAGGGGGTTGGACAAGATGACCTCCTGAGGTCCCTTCCAACCCTGATAGTCTATGATTCTATAACCAATATTTCTAAGAGGTGCAACTCTGCCCCCCAAGCACCTGAACAGGATGTTAGTTCTGAGTCCTACTGCTGCAGGTATGGTGCCCACACTACTCTGAAAGAAGACCCTGTGTGTGGCAGAGTTGTCCCATCCCACCCATCCAGGTGGAAACATCCCAGCTACTACTTTGCCCCGATCTCATGGGCAGTGAGGCCTCTGCTACTATTTGTGGTGGCAATAATGGGTGCAACTGTTGTAGCCTACCTGTGATGATAAGGTACCCCACCTGACACCATCATTCCAGGTGGGCGTCACATTCCATGGTGCAATCCAGACCAGTGAGGGGTTGTGTCTCTACCTGCCTTGCAACCTTGGGTGCCTTATAATGCTTTGCTTTTTTAGCTCCCAACCTGGTCCACTCACAGCCAAACAGCATGCCAGTCAAACTCTGAGGGTCTGTGTATAGCTACAGCCCTGATCCAGAAGCTCTGACCCCAGCAGCCTGTCAGCAACAGACCAATCACACTCTGGCTACCACCCGCCTTAGTTTCTAACTGAAGGGTGACCCCCAATACATTTTGGGTGACCCCCCAAGACTGATTTTTTCCCAAAAAACATGTGTACTGCACTATCCAGCCGTCTCCCTAACAGTTCAGATATTAGAGGTCCTAAGGGGTCAATATGCAACAGTTTGCTACTTTAACTGGAGTTACCAAACAGTTTAGTTTAAACACAACACTGGATTAATTTAGATTAAAAAATGAAACAAGTTTATTTAGCTACAAAGAGATAGATTTTAAGTAAGTACAAGGATAAGAATTAAATTCAGAAATGGTTACAAGACACATAAAGATAAAAAGCTTTCTAATATTTAAAACTTAACAGACAAGACTTGATTCAAGGTAAAATCCCTACCATGTATTCCCAGCAACATTGTTGACCAAACTCAAAGGACTGGTTCCTTTGTCTTCATATAGAATAAAGAAAGAAAGAAAGAAAGAAAGAAAGAAAGAAAGAAAGAAAGAAAGAAAGAAAGAAAGAAGCTGTTTTGTCCCTCACTTTTGTAGTCTGTTACCCATTGAAATTCGTTTTCCTGAGCTAGTTGCATCAGCTTATTCTTTGTCCTTGAGAAAATTATTTACTCCCTCTTGCTGTTCCAAAGACTCTGCTTACTACATATATATAAATGGAGGTAAACACACATTCCTTTGTTTAAGATAGACCTATTTACCATCTTCTGCCTAGTCAGGGCTATGTGGATTGGAATATGTGCTAACACCACCATACGGAGGGATTCATAATTTTACATATAATGTTGCTATATACATTTCAGCATGATATTATTGCCAAATGATTTATTAGTTTTCAAATGATACTTCAGAAGGCATACTGTGTACAAAGATTATTACAATGGGTATAGGGTGTGAATACAGGGGTGCATTCGGTCACAGTGGAGCAGTGTCATAGTTCAGGGGTGGAGATCCCTTGCCAATGATCTTAAGGTCCTGGATTTTATGAATTTGCATCTGGGCAGGAAAGGGACCTGATATATCTTGAGTTTAGTAAGGCTTTGGACACAGTCCCACATGGCATTCTCGTAAGCAAACGAGGGAAATGTGATCTAGATGAAATTGCTATTGGGTGTGTGCACAACTGACTGAATGATCATACTCAAAGAGTATCAATGGTTCACTGTAAAACTGAGGCAATGTATCTAGTGGAATCCAGAAGGGGTCAGTCCTGGGTCCCGTACAAGTCAATATTTTTATTAATTATTTGGATAATGAAGTGGAGAGTATGCTTATAAAATGTGTAAATGATACCAAGATGTGAGGGCTTTGGACAGGATTAGAATTAAAAACTACCTTGACAAATTGGAGAATTGGTCTAAAATCAAGAAGATGAATTTAAATAGAGACAAATGCAAAGTACTTTACTTAGGAAGGAAAAGTCAAATGAACAACTGCAAAATGTGGAATAAGTGGCTTTCTAAATATAAGGATAACTAAGTTCTATAAAAGGCTTCCAAGGGAGGTTGTGGAATCCCCATCATTGGAGGCTGAACAATCTCCTGTTAGGGATGGTCCAGGTATACTTTGTCATGCCTCGATGCATGGGGCTATGCTAGATGGACCCTTCCAGCCCTACATTTATATGAGTCTATAAATCATACAAGTATGAAGAATAGACCTTCACCTCTTTTTGAGTTAGGTTCTCTTGTATCAAGAAATCCAGTTATAATAGACTTACAGCACAGTTCCACTTTATAATATAAATAGAACATTGAGCACACTACCAGACCTGCTGAGGAAAAAGAATCTGAACATTCAAGAAGGTCCAGTTAAAACAGAGTTATAGCACAGTTCCATTTTATAATGGAAATACATTTATTATAAATGTATAACTGAAATGTATAATAATTAGGCTGTCTATAGAAAAAATTCTGATCAGAACCCATGGGCTAATATGCTTCTTTTCCCTTATGTGCAAATAACTAAATCCTTTTAACAGATTTTGCTTTGGTTATTAAAATAAGTAATCACCTTTGGGCTGGGCCCAAGCATGTAAGTTTTCTTCTAAGAGATTTGTACTGGAATTGGTATGGGCCCTCAGCAATTTCTACCGTAATGTGTGGTCCCTGCATGCATGCTATAATGACTTATATTTGTTCATGTGAATTCCGTATCCTTAAGTGTTTAGGCACTATGACTCCAAACAGATGGTATAATGTAATTTTAAATCCTTTTTAAAAGTCACCAGGCCCAAGGCCTAGCATTCTCGCTCTTGTAAGTGGAACAAAATTACCAATGATGTCTGAAGAAACAGAACAAAACATAATGTGTGGCACTCCAGTACAAATAAATAACTGATGTATATGAAAAGTGACTTACTTCAATTTACTCCAAATTCAGCTGCACAGTTTTCAGAAGGAAGCTGTCAAATAGCAATGAAGCTGTTGTACATACAGATGGCTGTGTTTCCTCCTAGGCAGAGACATCTGCACCTGTCCCATCCTTAGTAGAAAGTACTCATCTGGTTACTGATTACCCTTTCAATGCATTCTGATTATCCTTAATTGTTCCTACTAGAAAGGCACTAGATTTATTTTGTGCTAGCTGTGTAAAATTCATTTTCTTTTAAAAGTTTGTTTGTATAAATACACACCAAAAATGGTTATTATAGGACACAAGCAATTTCTAAAATCTCACAAAACACTTGCCTCTAAATTATTATAAAATGTAGCTTTTAAATCTCATTTGGTCATAATCTTAAAAAGTGTGCAAATCCTAGAATCACCAACAATAAATGATAAATAACTGAACAATACTGACTTCAACCCATGGGAATTTAAGAAGGTAAAGATCTTCCTCTTACTAAGCTATTGTTAAGTATAATCAAATCTCCTGCTTCAATAAAAAATGTACTCCTGCAAGTGTCAGAGTCACCCATCACACCCAGCATTGCACAAGCGTAGTGGTTCTCAAATGTTTGTACTGGTGACCCCTTTCACATAGCAAGCTTCTGAGTGAAACCCCCCCTTATAAATTAAAAACTCTTTTAAATATTTTTAACACCATCACAAATGCTGGAGGCAAAGCGGTGTTTGGGGTGGAGGCTGACAGCTCGCGACCCCCCCATGTAATAACCTCGCGACCCCCTGAGAGGTCCCAACCCCCAGTTTGAGACCCTCCTGCACAAGTGCTTAGATAATTTATGAGTCAGGAGGCTGGCTTGCCTTGTAGCATTTGGAGAGAGGATACACAATAGTCTTTATCCAAGATGGCATTTTTTTCTTCTGCCTGTGGCTCTTCGTAAGGTCTTTGCTGTGCTCATCCTACCAAAATGGGGAGTTGAGTGTAGCGGACCTGGCTGATACTCTGGACAGTTAAGCCAGCATGATATGATGCTGAAAGCAGCTGCTTAGCCCCTCTGTAGTCCAAACCCCTCAGGCCCAGAAAAGGCAAGGACCTCAGTGAACTATCCATCCTCTCTATTAGGCTACATCAGATTCAGATCTCTATTTGTTTCCCTTTCTGGGAACTCCGAGGTTACTGCAGTCCTGGAGCAGCAGTAATTCTTGCAGAATCATCAGTGAGAGAAGAGAAAAGAGTTTGGTGATAGTTAAATTCAGTGCGAGCTACCGCTGATAGGGCAAGTAGGAGCCAAACTACTCCTTTTTTTCTTTTATTAGCTGCGTGGTCTGACAGGCTACCTTTTGGAGCTCACAACCCAGCTGACAGGTGGGAACTGGTCTACTTCACTGCCTCCTTAGAGCTATCTCTTGCTGTTCCTACACAGGAGTATTCCTCCCTCAGCCAAATATAAGGCTTAAAGCACCTTCATGCCTCTCTGGTCTTTAGTCAGCATAAAGAAGCCAGAGTGGGTGAGATCTGTCCCCCCCCCAAGCCTAAATGACAAGTTGACAAAAATAGGCATAGGTACAAGAGCCTTGCCTACATTATACTAGGGAATTTTTCTAATGAATTTTCTTCGTGTGGACCTGGCCATCAAGGACAAACTGGCTCAGAAGGATGGTAGATTACAAAAGAAAATGAGTAGGATTCTAATCAGTTTTATTTTCTGTCTCTTATCCCATTCAATTTTTTTACCCTCATAGAAGACAGCAAATTAGCTAGGTCCCCAAAGAGATTGATACTGAAGGAAACCACCTTGGAGTAGCCAAGAATCTTAACCAATTTCCTTTTGTATGATCTTCTTCAGGGTACTATTTACAAAGAGAGAACAACTGCAGATGTAGGATCCTACCCAGTTTCTCTTTGCAGTCTGCTAGCTCCATATAAAGTTTGATATAGGGAGTTGTCAAGGTTCCTTCCCCACTCTGAACTCTAGAGTACAGATGTGGGGACCTGCATGAAAGACCCCCCAAGCTTATTCTTACCAGCTTAGGTTAAAAACATCCCCAAGGTACAAACTTTGCCTTGCCTTTGAACAGTATGCTGCCACCACCAAGCATTTTAAACAAAGAATAGGGAAAGAGACCACTTGGAGACGTCTTCCCCCAAAATATCCCCCCTAAGCCCTACACCCCCTTTCCTGGGGAAGGCTTGATAAAAATCCTCACGAATTGGTACAGGTGAACACAGACCCAAACCGTTGGATCTTAAGAACAATGAAAAATCAATCAGGTTCTTAAAAGAAAAAAATTATTTAAAGAAAGGGTAAAAGAATCACCTCTGTAAAATCAGGATGGTAAATACTTTACAGGGTAATCAGATTCAAAACATAGAGAATCCCTCTAGGCAAAAACTTAAGTTACAAAAAGAAACAAAAACAGGAATATACATTCCCTCCAGCACAGCTTATTTTACAAGCCATTAAACAAAAGAAAATCTAATGCATTTTCTAGCTAGATTACTTACTAACTTTACAGGAGTTGTAAGGCTACATTCTTGATCTGTTCCCGGCAAAAGCATCACACAGACAGACCAAACCCTTTGTCCCCCCCTCCAGATTTGAAAGAATCTTGTCCCCACATTGGCCATTTTGGGTCAGGTGCCAGCCGGGTTACCTTAGCTTCTTAACCCTTTACAGGTGAAAGGATTTTGCCTCTGGCCAGGAGAGATTTTATAGCACTGTATACAGAAGGCAGTTACTCTTCCCTTTATATTTATGACAGGAGTAAACTCAAAGAGAACAAGAATTCTTGTATGGTAGTGTACTTTTGAAGCTGGCTTGTACAGATGCCTCATTTGACACAGCATTCTAGGAAGATATCTGTGCATCCTGCACCTAAAACTGGTACTAAAAGACTTAGAGTTTGATCAAATCAATGATCTCATAAAGGCTCAGGACATGTAAACATTTTTCACTTGATACAGAGAGAGTGATTGAAGCAGCATGTCCCTTCCCCCATCAGATGCAGGATGTGTGGCCAATATTTTAATGTATGCCTTATTAGTTTATTTTTAACAAAGGCTTCTGGCAGATAAACAAGGCATATGACAAACAAGGCAGCAAACAAGGCCTCCTACAGTAATACATATATTAAATAAAATCACCCTTTAACAGAAAACTATACACGCACTCTCCAGAATGCCCAATTTTCAGTGATCTCAATTTTTGTATGTTGGGTGAGAATACCACATATGCAGATTCAAGATACTTGGGTTTATTAATTCAAGCCTTTATTTTAACCAAAAGCTTTCCTTGTGATTGCAATTCCTATTAAAGTGAGAAATGATAGACACAGAGAAAAAAGCAATAGCTTTTACGCTGTCCTGGGGCATAGGTGGGTCACAATGGATTATGAAGCTCCCAACTGCCCCTTACAATCTCCAACATATTATACAGATCCAAATTACATATTCTTTAGTTCTCTTCCAATCACCATTAAGTATTATGAATAAGTATCTTATGTAACTCATACACTATGCATTCATGAAGTTTAAATAGCATAGCTTTTGGTGTCCCTTACTATTTTCATATTACGTTGTAATTGTGCTTATTTTAGCCAGGTCACTTTGACCTGTTTCTCTGCATGAGGGCTTTTGGGCGCTTTGCAATCTTTTTTTTTCTTCCAAATTGCCTACATTTTGTAGATCTGTAGTCCTTCAATTTAAGCACAGCCCGTGTTAAAAAACATCCCCCTTTGCCCTTGACAGTGGTTATAAACAAGTTTACCTAATTAGGTCACTAAAGCAACATTTTGCTCATATCAAAGACAACTTTGCAGTCTACCCTGAAGCAGCAGACAGGACTGGTTTTAACAATTCTCAATATATACAAACCCTAAGTGTGAATAAAAAATACATTCAAGTATAGAAATTGTGTAGACATCTCTCCTAAGTATACAAGCAAATAAGTGCATGTAGAAATTTTACACAAATGTACACGTAAGGTCTAAGGATGTTTCTACCAAACTATAAGTGTGCACTAAATTGCTAAGAGCAGACAAAGTCATGAGAGAAGGTAGGTGGAGAACAAGAAGTTAAGCAGCTAAATGCTTCTCCCTCACAAAACTCTGCATATGAATGAGTTTCAGATACTACTGTGGTGAGAGCAGTATAGGAACCTACATAAAACAAAAGAGAATGACCACACCACAGATTAAGCAAGGGGAGCAGGAGCATTGTCTGCCTTACTGGAGGATGATGTAGAGGCACACAGAGTGATTTTGCGGCAACCACAGAGCAGATCAGCTTTGGGACATTGATCCATCCCCTCCAGGTGACAGGAAGAGAGGGATAAGTATATAAATATATGCCAGGCAGGAAAAGCCCTCTTTCACCTTGTCCAGGAGGAGCAACACCCACCCTCCTACTCATGGCAGTGGCAAAATACCTGGTCAGGATCTGCTGTGGCCATTGCGCTAGATGCTCCTCTCTCTGAGGGCTGGGAAGGAATTTTTTGCTCCCAGTCAGATTAGCTTAGGTTAAGTGTTTTTTTTTCATCTTCCCCATAGCAGGTTTGGGGGGAGGAGGGGTGGAGGATGACATGTTAGTTGGGGGAAACATGAAACAGGAGTTAGGCTATGATTTCACAACTCATTATGCTGCTGTGGGGCAGATCTCTAGTGCAGGTACTCCACAGAGTTGGAATAGAGCAATCAGATAAGTGGTTTTGCAAAGGATTTAAATGAGTCTTTTCTGAAGGAGTGGATATGGGGGGAGGGGGCAATTCAGGGCTCCTATGACTGGCACAGTAGGGAGTTCCCCCCACCCCACCCTTTATAGTCAATTTTAGCCTTCATTTGGGGGGAGGGCGTGGGGGAAAGTACGGTCCCAGAAGTGGGTGGACAGGGGACCAGGATGAGTAAGAGGGAGAGCCAATGGAAGCCTTCTGGATATATTTGGAAATTATCATGGAACTAGTGACACTGTATAGTTTTATCTGCCAGGTACTCCCAAACAGTTAATAATAAAGTTGTGGCCTAATTAAACCACATCCAGTGTGTCCTTTCCTTCTTCCGCCATAGTCAGATAACAGAACATGACACAGGAAACCAAAAATGCTTCCCCTTCCCAGTTGTATTGATACTTTGAGATTTACATTACAAGGAAGAATTGCTCTTAAGGGGTGTCAGTTTAGCCAACAAAGGCTCTCATTTAGTATCCAATTTAATTGCAAGCTAAGTAGCCCTCTATTTAATCTAAGGAACAAAGAATGTTAAATTTTATACACAAAATAATAATCATGCATTGTATTTAGAGTATGTAATCTAATAGTATGTTTGGAGTTATTAAAGACTATTAACTTAACAAATTATCCTTGTATAACTTACCTATTAAAAATTATTATGCATTAGCTAGAAGAGCTTCTCCAGTTTTTCCCTACACTGCATGCATTTGATATTCCTTCATTTTTTAAAGCTGGTAAAATTATTATTAGGAAAAGATTAATGGTTAACATCTAAGGCAAAGTTTCATGTTATTTTAGAATCCAGACGGATATAATTCATATAAAACCTTAAGATATCTCTCATGCAGCTGTGGGAAAATACATTTGTATTATAAAGTGTATCACATTTATGCTTCAGCTAACTTCCTTCTTTACATGCAGGTTGACAAGTGATATGGTGTTCCTCATGGAATACCCTGTGAACATGCTAATTCTCCAGTATGTCAAAGAATCTAAGTTACTCAGAATCACCATTGAGATATTGGAAATTATCAAGAAGATAATTGAGGTTTCTACAAGGGTATCAAAAAGGTGTGGCAATATATTGAATTAGTCAGCTATTTCACTGAGTTCAATGTTAAGGTACAATGATAAACGAATTGTAAATATGACATTATGGAGCATAGTTTGTATTGTCTCTTGCTGACTCCACGTTGAATTTGCTCATTTTACAGGAAAAAATAATGTTTGTTTTTCACTTAATTGCTAGCCCTGCAAACTAAACTTCAGATCTTAAAGTGAAACTGTTTTCTTTTCAATTTCTGAACCACCACCATTAAGAACTTATAGTGAGAACGTAGGTTAACAATTCTGTTGATGAGGCATGAGCCAGGAAAGAATGCTTTCCAATCTGCAATGGTTGTATTGGCTCCATAATGGTACCAGAAGTTCTTCAAAAATTATTCAAATACAATTGATCACCCTAACAATGAGAAATATACAATGATGTTAAAACAGAAACAGCCAATATTTTTCTAACGTAAATGTTAACAAGTTAACAAGTTAAGAAGTGGGGAAAAACTGGATTTTTGTTGTTGTTGCAAAAATGTTGAAATTTCTGTTTATATTTGCAGTATATTCGTGAAATTAGACACAGGAATATGTCTCAAAACAGAATTTTTGTATACTTTTGCACTAAAAAATCAAAAATGCTCAAACACTTGTCCAATCCAAGTGAAAATAGTCTCACTTTACACACAAAATTATTTTAAAAAATATGATTCATCTTAAATCCACAATTTGAATGAGACAATATTCAAATTAAAAATTGTGTAAAGTGCAGCATTTATTTCCACAAATTCTAAATTATAGAAAATAATATGTGATTTTCTGACTTCCAAGAATCCTTTTATCTCTCCTTCAGATCACCTAGGTTCATACGTGCTGGAACTAGGGGTGGGGCATCACCCCCTGGCTTGAAGTGGTTTCCATCATATATAGGGTTTACAATTTGGTTCAATGGCTCTCAGCACCCCCATTATGCAAATTGTTCCAGCACCCCTGCATAGGTGTATTTACTTTTCCTTGCTCTCCCAAGAGCCTGCGGCTACTCTGAAGTCTAAGGGAGTTTTAGTCACTGAAATCAACAGCAGGAGGACTGGGCCCTAAATGCCTGGTCACTGAGGGGCCCATTTTACAGGCCTTATTCCTGCAAATCTCTCATTGAAGTGCATGACAGTTTGTGCCTAGATTGGGCATATAGGATCAACCCCAAAATCTCTGAAATATCATTTTAGTAGCAGGAAGAAACTGCAAAAACATATCAAAAATTGTCACTTCTGGATACTGTTTTGCAAAGGCAGTATGAGCAGTTGATAACCTTAAAAGATGAGATTTAAAAAATCTACATATTGTGACAAAGCTCTGTCCTTGCCTCCATGGGTCCTGCGTTTCCTGGTGGATTTCGCTAGCCTCAGACTGTGACCCTCCATGTAACCCTTCTTTCTCTAGAGACAAGGGTCACAGTCTACTGAGCCATTTTCATCATAAGCCAGCGAGGGAGGTGAGGAGAAATTATCCTTCCTTGCACAGTCTCTGTTGTCTCCCAGTCTCAGTGATTAAACAGGGTGCAAAGGTGGTGGTGGGGGGGGGAGCCCGAGCCCACCCTTTACTCTGGGCTCCAGCCCAGGGACCCTAATAGTATTAGCTATGGTAGCTGACCTTTTAGAAACATGACATGTACATGACATGTTCCCTGGGCTACTTCCCCCACAGCAGCCCTCACTTCCTCAAGCTCCACTTCACCATTACTTCAGGGCCTCCTTCCTTGTGCCTGTTATGGTGTGTACTACTCAGCCTCTCCAACAGCACAACTTCTTCCCACAGTTCCTGACATGCACACCCACCTGACTGACTGGGAAGTTTTTAACTAGTTTCAGCCAGCCCATGATTGGCTTCAGGTGTCCCAATCATCATAGCCTTCTCCCTGCCTTCTGGAAAGTTCTTAATTGGCCACAGGTGTCTTAATTGACCTGGAGCAACGTCCATTTCACTTAACCTGGTACCAGGGATTTGTTTAGCCTGGAGCTAATATATCTATCTCCCACTACTTTTCTATAGCAATCTGGCCTTGCCCCGTCACAATATGCATAGTTACACTATCACTTGCTTTGTGTAAGACTTATCTACATGACCAGCCAGATCGATGGGCAGCGATCGATCCAGCAGAGGTCGATTTATTGTGTCTAGCGTCAACTGCAGTACTCCACCTCAACGAGAAGCGCAAGAGGAATCGATGGAAGAGGCTCTCCCATTGACACACTGCAATGAAGATACCATGGAAAGTAGATCTAAGTATGTCAACTTCAGCTACATTATTCACGTATTGGAAGTTGTGTAACTTAGATGGATCTGCCGCCCGTAGTGTAGACCAGCCGTAAGTAAAACAAGCTTTAAGGATTCTTTTTGCCAATTTGCACACATCTGCAGGCACCAGGTAAAGTCCCAGTACTTAGGCTTCCAGCAAGAGTGCTCAGACACCAGGTTTAAGCCTGCTAGCAGGCTGCTATCGTATTGGGGGTTGGAAATCACTTCTATTCCCCCCCCCCACACACACACACACCTTCTGACTTCTGAGTAAAAAAAAAAGTTCAAAAGAGTTGGGTGAGGAGTGCGGGGGAGGGGAGAGAAAGGAGAGAGAGATAGCAGACTGAAAGAATCTAGGTGATTAAAACACACATGAAATACTGTATTTCATACCTCTTTTATCATGTCTCTTCAATAGAGAACAAAAGGGACAAAGGTTTAAACTAAATGGCAGTGAGTCAAGTGCAACAAAAGTATTTTATGCTTTTCCCACTTAAGAAAATTCACATGGCGGTGGGAGAGGCAAGGGAAGAGCAACATGAAAGAGACTCTCAAGGGTATGGATTTAATTTAAATAAATCATTTCTTTCTATTTCCTAACAAAGAGACAAGAGAAAGACAGTCAGATTTCCATGTGTTCTTATTACAGAAACTGGAGAGCAAAAACAAACAGTAAGCTCCAGCAGATCAAGACCTCCAAAAGGAAACCTCATGCAAGAGGGTATAGAATTTTAACTTGTTTTTAGCAACGCTGACACAACCTTTGAAATGTTATCATGTTCTTACCTTTTGTATTGAGCAATTTCATGCTCCAGAAGTTTTGCATTTCCTTGAAATTTCAAAGTAAAATTATTTTTATTCTTGTTATTGTGCATCTGTATTATAGAAGTTCTGACCAGAGGTCCCAAGCAAGATCAGTGCCATGTTGCAATGGGAGCTGTCAAACATATCTAAGAGGCAGTGCCTGCTCAAGAAGAGCTTGTAGTCTAAGCCCTGATCCTGCAATTGGCAGAATCTTACAGAGATCCACTGAAGTGAATCAGGCTCCAAAAATGTTCAGATCACCAATGTAGATTATAAATCCAGAAGGGGCCATTGTGATCATCTAGTTGGACCTCCTGCATATCACAGGCCAAAGGAATTCCCTGATTTTCATTTCTGTTTGAACTAGAGATTATATTTTAGAAAAACATCTAGTCATGACTTAAAAAATTTCAGAGATGAAAAAAATAAGTTGTTCCAATGGTTAATTACCCTCACTCTTAAAAAGTTTTGCCTTATTTCTAGTGTGAATTTATGTTGTATCAGCTTTCAGCCACTGGATCTTGTTATACCTTTGTATGACAGACTGAAGAGGCTTCTATCAAACTTCTGTTCTCCATTTAGATAACTTATACGCTCCTCAAGTCACCCCTTGACATATTTTTTCTTTCTTAAGAGTATGTCTACACTACCTGCCGGATTGGCGGACAGCAATCGATGCAGCGGGGGGCAATTTATATCGTATGGTCTAGATGGGATAAATCGATCCCCGAGCACTCTCCCATCGACTCCTGTACTCCACCACTGCGAGAGGAGCAGGCGGAATCAACGGGGGAGTGGCAGCACTTGACTCACCTCAGTGAAGACACCACGGTAAGTTGATCTAAGTACTTCGACTTCAGCTATGTTATTTATGTAGCTGATGTTGTGTAACTTAGATCGATGCCCCCTCCCCCCCAGTGTAAGCCAGGGCTAAGACTTTTGCTAGGTATTGTACTTTTTATTTCTTTGTAACAAATTCTGAATTTTATTCCTCATTACTTGTAATCACTTAAAGTCTGTCTTCTATCATTAATAAACTTGTTTTATTATTTTATGCATGTGTTTGGATTGTAGTATTTGGGAATCTTCATTTGATATAACAGGGTTTGTGCATATCATTTTCTATTAATAAATGATGGACTTTCTATGAACTTCTATTTTCCAGAAGGAGAGAGCTGGGCCCTATAAAATGTACATTTCTGGAGGAAGTCTGGGACTGCGAGTTTGCTGGTTTTGCCCTGCAGTGTAATTCAAAAGTGGCTCACTATAGCACTCATACAGTATAGCTGGGATTAATTTATGTGTTGGAGACTGTGTGTAAACAGACCAGAAGTGATTACTCTCACAGTGAAGCAGTGTAAAAGGTACCCGGGGTTGGAGAATTGAGGAGATATAGCCCTCCATCAGTCCAGATGAACCCTAGGTAATGTCACAATGAATTTAAGATAATTCCTAAATAAAATGTCACCCTATGATTTCTTAGCTGCTTATTCTACATATCCATAATCCATGACTATAGGGAGAAGTTCTAAAAAGCAACATCCATCAAAATATTCCATCTCCTCTAAAATTTTGGACAATTTTCTACAGAAGGAGAAGTCTTAAAACATTGTGCAAAACCCATCCTTCTTGACACTCCTGTAAGTAACTACAGCTATAGCAAAGTGGCAGCAGTGGAGTTGATTCTGCTTTGCCTGATTTTGGACCATTAACTGACATTTATTTATAACAGTATATTATAATGACAGGTTTCAAAGTAGCAGCCATGTTAGTCTGTATCTTCAAAAAGAAAAGGAGGACTTGTGGCAGCTTAAAGACTAACAAATTTATTTGAGCATAAGCTTTCATGAGCTACAGCTCACTTCATCGGATGTAAGCTCACGAAAGCTTATGCTCAAATAATTTGTTAGTCCTCTAAGGTGCCACAAGTCCTCCTTTTCTTTTTGAGTATATTATATAATGTTTCAGAGAACCAAGTCCTGTCATCTGTGCTACTAATGGTGCTCTGGCAGACAGTCATGTATGTGTGTACAGGGCCCATTGATGCAGAAGTAGAATCTGCCTAACCTTCAACTCTTTATTATTGCTAATTATATATTAATTATTATTATTATTATTATTTACAATAAATTTAATTTTCATTATTTGGTCTGTTCCTGTCTATGAAGTCTTGTGAAACAGGGTTAAATTTTTCCCAAAATAGGACATATTTTGCTACAGCTTATTATTTCTATTCACAATTGCTTTTATTAAATCATAAGGATGTATCTCCTCAAATCAAAATAGCCTGATTCCTAAAAAGCAGTAAAATTCCTCTTATTTCATAGTAGGTAATATTACCAACATATCTTCTTCTTTATGCATTCTGGTATTTTAATTTTCTTGCAAAGGCTGCACACAGAGGCATTTTGTGATCACTCTCAAGAACAAATTAATGAAACAGAAAACAGAACCAACCACATGTGTGAATCATTCATAACCTTATCCCCTGTGGCTGTATGTTGTCTCTCTTCCTCATCCTTTGGAAATTCTTCAGGGCAGTGACCATCTTCCTATATGTCTAGACAGTGCATAGCACATCCTGGTCACTAATATCTTATATAAATAACTATGGCAAATTAGATTTTCAGTAATCCTGAAGATACAGCCTCATCTATGATCTGATGTTCCACTGACTTTAATGGCAGCTGGCTTGGTCCCCTTGTTTCTTTCCCACTGTTGCATTTTATCTGTTTCCCTTCTATTTCCTTGTTATTTTTATTTTTCCTGCCACCACATCCTGTTCTTTTTTTTTCCAGATTTTTTTTATTTTTTATCTAGATCAGTTATTTCATGCAAACATTTTTTTCACATCCCATTGTGTCTTGTGTTTTCCTTTTTTTCCCATTCATCCTTATTCAGTGATACATGGATTTTTTTTTAAAGTTTCTGTTTTATTTTTATTTTTTCAATCACGACATTGGAGTAATACAATGATCTCTTAAAGATATTTTTCAGGTTTTCATTCAGTAACAACAGAATGTGTTTTCAACACCTCAGAGATTTATTACTTGCATTTGAGTGCCACAAAGTTACTTTTCTATAAAAAAATAAATGGAGAATTCCAGATATACCCCTCTATACTCAATTCATGCTGATTTAATTGAGCAATGACAATAGGATTGAAGCACATACAATAAGACATTATTTTGCATCTGTCTTACTTTTAAGATAAACTGATATGGCACAGGAATTAATAAATGTTGAAAATGGAAGATTTCTAGCAAACACTAGTAATTATGGAACTAACAACTCCTACTTTCTGCCTGTGAAATAGCCATTTATATATCAAATTTGAAAGTATGTGTACAGTGCTCATAAATGATGCTAATCAAAACATATGCATGTGTTATTAGTGAAAATTTGCATTACATTTGAAAACAAGCTATTTCTTTAAAAAAATTATGATAATTATGAGAGCCTCCAAAGGCATAAATGCTTTACTGGAAGTCTTGATAGATACATATTTGTTGATTTACACAAGCAATTTCTTGTTAATAGAAAAAACATTCCCCTTTTAACAAAAAACAGTAGAATTAACTAACACCATATTTAGATATTGAGAAGGAACTGTGACAGTGCACCCAGTAAGGCTTTATGGAAATATGCTTATGAATGTATATATATGACATAACTGGAATATGTTTTATGCTACATTTGCCATGTAACATATCTATGTAAAGGTTATGAACTACTGAATATATTCATCCTATTTGTATGCATGTGTCATTGTTGTATTTGAAGTTATGAATATTGGCTGTATACTTGTTTGATTTTAAATAGCCTTAGTAAAGCATTTGGGTCAGCCTCTTGAGAAAGGAATGTGCAAGTTAAGTGCCCAGTCAAGAAGCAATTAACAGACAATGGACCTTTGAAGTCTGGACATTCAAGCTAGCATGTGAACCATAGCTGCTACCTCTAATTTCTGAGTCTTGCATAGACATGTGACTTGCCCATGTGACTCCAAAACTCCATCTTGTAGCTGGAATTCTACACGGGGGATGGGTATTCACCCACAAGCGAAAGTCTATTTAAACCCCTTGGAGACCCCTCCATTTTGTCTTTAGCTAGCTATAGGGAGAGCCTCTACACCCCCAAGGATACCTGAAATAAACTGGAACAAAGGACAGTAACTACAAGGGGTGTGAGTGATTGCTGGACCCAGGCTAGAAGGAGACTAGTCTGTGAAGGAAGCTTACTGGAATTCCTCTGAAGGTGAGGTTTTTATCTGCATTCAGTGTTCTTACTGTATTAGGCATAGAGTTGCATGTTCTATTTTATTTTGCTTGGTAATTCACTTTGTTCTGACTGCTACTATTTGAAACCACTTAAATCCTACTTTCTGTATTTAATAAAATCACTTTTTACTTATTAATTAACCCAGAGTATGTATTAATACCTGGGGGGGCGGGCAAACAGCTGTGCATCTCTCTCTATCAGTGTTATGAGGGCGAACAATTTATGAGTTTACCCTGCATAAGCTTTATACAGGGTAAAATGCATTTATTTGAGGTTTGGACCCCATTGAGAGTTGAGCATCTGAGTGTTAAAGATGGGAACACTTCCTAAGCTTCTTTCAATTAAGCCTACAGCTGTTAGGGGATGTGGTTCAGACCTGGGTCTGGATTTGCAGAAGGCTAGTGGGTCTGGCTCAAACCAGGCAGGAAACTGAAGTCCCAAGCTGCCAAGGCAGGAAAGCAGGGGCAGAAGTAGTCTTGGCACATCAGTTGGCAGCCCCAAAGGGGTTTCTGTGAGCCAACCCATCACAGAAACATCATAGTTTTTTTCCCAATAGAATACCTGCCTTTTGCAGGGATCAAGGGATGTTAAAGGGCACCTATGGGGTTTACTTGTAATGAAAACTACCAGTAATTTTCCCATCAGAAATGAAGTGTTTAACATTTCTCCTTGTTCATGTGCAGACATCTGAAATTATAACTTTTCTTTTTTTATTTGCCTTCTTTATAAACTCCAGTTCTGTATCTAAAATACTGTAACTGAGTTATGATTTTCTACATATTACAAAACCATTGCTTCAGTTAAATATGCAGTCACATTTACATTGTAGGCACTATTTTGTTACCAACTTTTCTAGATCCCTCCCCCCAAAAAAAGTCCTCTGAATTTGCAAATTTTGCCTAAATGTTCTTTGGCTAGAGAAACATTTCTAGAGACATTTGGAGATATTTAGATTTTATTAGAGATTACAATTAGGGGCAATATTGTTCTTTAATTTTAATTTTTATTTTTTGAAAATTCAAATGGTTTCTTGCCATTATCTCAAAAATAATTTGGTTTATCAACTTCAAATATGTTTTATTCAAGAATCCTTGAGAGCCTATACTCCATAGGACTAGTTTTGAAAGGACTGGCTATTCTAGAATTTTTCTCTAGTTATTTTTCAAAAGGTTTTAAAACTTCAGAATATTAAAGGCCTAGCTCTTTCTTATCTCTCCCTAAATTTGTCCCTCTCTTTTCCCCTGCACCACAACACACTCGAAATAAAAACAGTGTACTCACTCGTTAGGAACTTCTAATTTTCACAAGGATTAAATAGAGTCCTTATAAGAGACCACCTGATTCACAGACATTCTGAAGCACACAGACTTCTCAAGTCCACATCTTACTAACAAGGTTGAAAGAAGACTGCATATGCAGGTTTGAAGAAAATTCTGTACCACCAAGATGAAGCTCAATTATGCTAATCCTCATTTGTAATCTTAGATACAATGTAATTTACTACTTTGTTCCATATGGAAAGGATCCCAATAATTATATTTGACAACTTTTAGAAAAAATAACTAAGGAAGATCCCACAAAACATTTTTTTTTTAAATTGAAGTTTAGACTGAGAAGGTACCATTAATCAGAAAGCAAACACCGTAAGAAGAATCTAGTTTGAAAAATTAACCAAGATCTATAAAGCCAGTACATTCTAATTTTGATTAAATTTAAAAATACTACTACTATTGTAAGTATAGAAATTCATAATATACTGAACAACTTTAATTCTCTCCTTTAACAATTCCATTGGTAATTCAAAATACTTGGCAACTTTTGGCTTTTATCTATCTGCCTCCCAAAGACTGTAGTATGAGTAGGAAAAGTCTTGGGGGACATTTTCTAATTGCTCTTCAGAGAGTTGATTGGATGCCTATGCAAACCTGTGCAACATAATTATAAATTATGAAAGGATGTGAAGTACACAAATCCCTTCACATTACTACAATATTATAACAATTTTAAAACTTCAAATGAAAAAAAATTCTAAGTTCAGGTTTTCACAATATCTTTGTTGCAGGTGATCAGCATCTCTCTGTCGAGCACTTCTATAGCTTCTCTAACAGCAATAAATCTGAGTGATTCTTCACATTACTGTAGTTTGGTAGAGTTGGTATATAAATAGCTCTGTGTATCTCTACACTATCTATATCTGTACACTAACTCTACCAAACTACATATTGAACTGCAGTACTGTGAAGAATCACTCTGATGATAAAATATCAGCTGCTGCATCATGTGTATTTCTGATGGAAGACTATATTGAATGCAAGCTAGATAATTGTGTTGTGGAAGTAAGCAACAGAATTTCCTTGTTTTTGTGAGATTAAATCAGAAGCCTAATATGTTTAATTTAGTTTTTATATTTAATATTAGAAAGTCTCTTATGCTGGACACTTTGGTTTGTGGTTTGTTTCATGGAGACTTTTCTATGACATTAAACTAAAAATTCTATGCCACTAACAAAATAATACAAACACAATGCAAACTGCTACCGGGAGCAATCATATCTATTTTTATACTGGAAAAGAAAACAAATACTTTACTTGAAAACATTTTATATGCTTCATGAAGCTTTGACGAAGCATAGCTTAGTGCCTAGGTTTTATAGTGTTTGAGAGTTCTCTCAGACATCATTAGTACTAAAAGTCATACCCTGTTTAAATTAAAGTTAAATTACTTGTTTCTGGAAAAATAATAGATTAAATATGTAGAGGATTAGAGAAAATGGAGATCAATTTGTTTTCTTTTCTACTTTGTTCTCTGAGGGGTATTTTGGGGCAGACCATATTTGTTTAGTCCACTGTCTTTGTTTCCCATATGGATAGAACTGCAAACCAAGCCAACCAAAGGACAATATATATCTGTGTTGGATTGGTTATGGTGAATCTTGGAAAAAAAAGTTAATTTAGTGAAATCATTTGGAATATCAAGTTTATTTTTACTTCTTTAAGAGCAAGGTTGTATTTTGGTCAACTTCAAGAGGGTTTTTTTGTTTGTTTGTTTTTTATTTAAGGTCCCTGAGAGAATATATATATTTATTTGCTGATTTCTGTGTCTGATGTTACTTTTTTCTTTAATTAAAGATTCACCTGTAGGAATACAATGTATTTTTGGGGCCACTGAATAATCCCATCCCACTCATATCATTCAGATCCAGAGGAACATCAAATTGCTGACAGCCAATTGTGATATAGCTCCTGGAAATATTGCCTTCAGAAGGTAGAATTTTCAACAGTGACAGAATAGCATCCATCTGTCAGTGTTCCCATGCTTTGATCTTTCCTGAGAAAACACACACATATACTTGTGTGTGGCATATCTAGGAGTGATGGAAAATAAGATCATACCATTACAGCATTTAGTATTATTATTCCGGGCCCCGAGGAATGCGAGGTGTTTATAGGTAATTTTAAAGAAAAAAGTCAACCCTCCAAAAGAGGACACTGAATTTAGACAAGACTCAAGCAAGTCCAACAAACTTTGGCAATAGGTAGAATAGGAGAGATAGGAAAGGCTTACAAAATTATAATTGTGCAATTATACATGATGGACTTGTCTTTATGGCTCAAGAGGGTGTGCACATACATTGTTTTAAAATGTATACAGGTTGCTTAAAAAACAAAGGTCTTTTTGGTAAATGTTGTCATGGGGATCCAAGTATTTGGGACTGAGGAAGATGGGAAGGTACGTGAGAACAGGAGGAGAAGACTTTTGGGGTGGCAAAGGGTGGGAGAGGGGAAGATACAACAATAAGGATCAGATATGTGAGAGAAGATCTAATTGTTCAAATGTATTCTCAGTTTATTGAGTGGTTTCACTTGTCACTTGAAGAGTATATACAATATAACAACTAATTCAAACACTGTGGAAGGAATTCTCCAGATGAATCCCCTCATTGAGTTTTCCTTTCCCCAGTTCTGTGGTGATCTGAAACAAGTTCCCCCACCCCCCACTCCTTACACAGAAGGCCACTGCATCCAAACTTGAATCTGGTAGATCATGAGGGATCCACAGGACCATTCACACCAAAATCCTCTAACCATACTGTCACAGGTTCCCTGTAGGGTGCCACCTGGAACTGGGATACAACTGGGCCTCCCAACCCACCAACCTGGGCTCCCTTTTACACTGCACTGCTGTGACAAGCTGCAAAGCCCTCTCTAGCCTGCACTTTCACCAGCATATATACAAGTAGGGACACAGCCAACTGCAGTTACATGCAGACTCTCTGACTAGCTCCTGCTTGGAAAGGCTACAGCTAGAACAACTACTAACTCCTTAGTCATGCACCCCCTCTGGAGTATAAACCCAAAACTATACTATAGAATCATAGAAAATCAGGTTCGGAAGGGACTCTCCTCCTCTGGACTCTTTCCAATTTTTCCACATCCTTCTTGTAGTGTAGGGCCCAAAACTGGACACACTACTACAGATGAGGCCTCACCAATGCCAAATAGAAGTGAATGATCACGTCCCTTGATCTGCTGGCCCCTACTTATACAGCCCAAAATGCCATTAGCCTTCTTGGCAACAAGGGCACACTGTAGACTCATATCCAGCTTCTCATCCACTGTAACCCTAGGACCTTTTCTGCAGAACTGCTGCCTAGCCACTCAGTCCCTAGTCTGTAGCAGTGCATGGGATTCTTCCATCCTAAGTGCAGGATTCTGCACTTGTCCTTGTTAAACCACATCAGATTTCTTTTGGCCCAGTTCTCTAATTTGTCTAGATCACTCTGTATCCTATCCCTACCCTCCACTGTATCTACCACTCCTCCCAGTTTATTGTCATCTGCAAACTTGCTTAGGGTGCAATTCATGCCATCCTCCATATCATTAATGAAGCTATTGAACAAAACTGGCCCCAGGGCCGACACTTGGGACACTCTGCTTGATACTGGCTGCCATGTAGACATGGATCACTACCTGTTGAGCCTGATGATCTAGCCAGCTTTCTATCCACCTTATAGTCCATTCATCCAGCCCATACTTCTTTAACTTGCTGGCAAGAATACTGTGGGAGACCATATCAAAAGCTTTGCTAAAGTCAAGGAATAACACATCCACTTCTTTCCCCTCATCCACAGAGCCAGTTATCTCATCATAGAAGGCAATTAGGTTACTCAGGCATGCTTAGTGAATCCATGCTGATTGTTCCTGATCACTTTCCTCTCCTCAAAGTGCTTCAAAATTTATTACTTGAGGACCTACTCCATGATTTTTCTGGGGACTGAGGTGAGGCTGATTGGCTGATTGGCTGATTGTTCCCCTTCTTTTTAAAGATCAGCACTACATTAGCCTTTTTCCAGTCGTCTGGGACCTCCCCTGATCACCATGGGTTTTCAAAGATAATGGCCAATGGCTCTGCAATCACATCTGCCAACTCTTTAGCACCCTCAGATGCAGTGCATCCAGCCCCATGGACTTGTGCTTATCCACCTTTTCTAAATAGTCCTGAAGCACTTCTTTCTCCACAGAGGGCTGGTCACCTCCACCTTCTTGCAAAGTTCTGTGTTCCCTTTTCTGGGTTGCCTGAAAACATTTGTGTGTGTAACATTGTTAACATAATGCAGCTATCAATATCTTTAATGTGTATGTGTCTTGGCATTTAGCCACTAATGAGGTGGTGTGCCCCAGTTTCCCTTTCCAAACAACAGACTATATTTGTTATGCTTACCCTGCTGTGCCAAGCTCTAAGCCAGGTAATAGCTGACAAGCAGTATCATTATAGGACTTCCTGTATACCACTCCTAGCATGTTTAAAGTATCATGCATGTTACACCTTTGCAAAGGATTTACCATCAGTACCAAATTCTTTGTTACAATGTTTACCATTAACAACAAACTTTGCATCATGAGACTCAAGAGTATCGGCAAATCTTTTATTACAAGTAGGCGTTTCCAAGTATTTTCATCATACCACACCTTCGGTTTGGACCAGGAGTTCTCAAACTGAGGGTCGGGACCCCTCAGGGGGTTGTGAGGTTATTATATGGGGAGTTACGAACTGTCAGCCTCCACCCTAAACCCCACTTTGCCTCCAGTATTTATAATGGTGTTAAATATATAAAAAAGTATTTTTAATTTATCGGGGGGGGGGATCGCACTCAGAAACTTACTATGTGAAAGGGATCACCAATACAAAAGTTTGAGAACCGCTGGTTTAGACCAGGGGTCCCCAACGTGGTGCCCACAGGTGCCATGGTGCCAGCTGGGGCATTTTTGTGCGCCTGCAGGACACCCCACTGCCGAAATGCCACTGAGAAGGGTTACCATTTCTTGGCAGCATTTCGGCGGTAGCGCTTCTTCCCGCTGCCACTTCTCTGCGGTGGCATTTCAGTGGTGGGGTGTTCAGCACCTGCCACAGTCTTCTGGGAATAGCAATATGCTATTCCCATAAGAAAGGTTGGGGACCACTGGTTTAGACAATCTGGTTTGTCTAATACTCATTGTGTTTTTCACCTCCTCCCGAACCACAGCATGTGTTCAGATACTGGTCTTTTTTCCCCTTCAGTGTTTTATCCAGTGTCCTCTTCAGTAGAGGTTTTCAGTTTATGTAGTTCTTAGGTGTTTTGGAGAGGTAAGGATGTGAGGGGACCTTGCATGGTGGCCAGCTGTCTGTGGGGCTGTGTTACAAACCCTCCCCCATTATCCACAGAAGTAAGTTCTGAAATATTCTGTTCCCACAGTCCAGGCTAAACAAGACATGATTTATTTATTTATTTATTTTATTAACAGTGGCTAAACAATGTATGTATTGCATTTAAATTAAACCACTCTCATTTAATAAGTTATTCTTCAAATATATTTTGATAATGACTTATTCTCATGACATCATTTTGCATTGTTACTGAAGAACGCATTTATAAATAGAGCAGGAAAAATATACTCAATGAAAAGTGACGATAATTCTTAAACCCAATTTTGCCAATAATAGACATGACACCTGACGTGTGGTGTGAATAACCATAAACATTTACCATTCACAAAAGGCAGTTAATATGACAGTTTCAGCACAGCTTGCTACACCTGAAATTATAGTTGCAACAATTTTAGATATCCTATTTAAAGACAAAGACTGGCATAATTTATAATGTTGCCAGCTGTACTGTAGCTATTTTTTCTTGCTTCCCCTTGCAAGGAGGTTTGAATTAGAAGCTTTAGCTTTGAGATTAGTTTTTTTCCAGGTCCAATACAAAGGCTTTGGTTTTGATTGGTTGCCACACACTGCTTTTTATACTAATTCAGACTTTTCTTGAGTTCTTTCCTCAACTATTTTACACCAGGGAACTGTTAGCAGTGTGGCCAACAAACTGTTTCATTCTTACTCCTTCCATCCTCCCAGTGAAGATATTATATGGCTTCAGTTCATCCCAGCAAGTGGCTTAAGCCTGGATTTTACAACAACCTGCAGGATGGGTAGCTTTCTACCTGGAACATTTGCAATTGATCTCCCAGTATCTTTTATTCAAAATCAGTCTATTTTCCCCTTCACTTAGCATTGAAATTAAATGAACTGGATATCAGTCTATCAAGTTCTCAGAATGATGCAGTCAAAGCTAAAACCCAACATTTCAGGTTTTCAACTATCCGGTGGCTCTTGGGAGAGCAACTTGTTCTTGGATTAAGACTAATCATTGAAAGAATTAATCTCAAAGACATTCATGTTTGCTTTTCAAATATAAACATTTTGGACACTTACCTATGTAACTCCTGATCAAAAATAAGTTTTTATAGCAGGATAGAAGTGCAGTATTTTTCTAGAATTAATAATCCAGTTATAATACAACAATCTACCTTTACTGCCAAAGTTATATAGAATGGAAAGAGGGGATTGGTAGAAAAACAACAACAACATTCTCATCCTTAACTTAAGCTATCCTATCACCTCTTGACAGGTTTCAGAGTAGCAGCCGTGTTAGTCTGTATTCGCAAAAAGAAAAGGAGTACTTGTGGCACCTTAGAGACTAACAAATATATTAGAGCATAAGCTTTCGTGAGCTACAGCTCACTTCATCGGATGCATTACCTCTTGATATCACCTCTTGATAGCTGCCCATCCCAGTCCAAATGTTTGACTGCAATTTTGCATCCCCTTCAATTGTATGTATAATTAAATAGAAGACTGATAGTAATTAGATCGTCAATTGATTGACATACATAGACCTCAGTTCAGTAAAGTACTTTTGCAAATTATGGACCCAAATTTATGGTTGCAAAATTGAAAGATGTTTTAAAAGTTTCAAGATTCATAGATATTAAAGTCAGAAGGGACCATTATGATCATCTAGTCTGACCTCCTGCACAATGCAGGCCACAGCATCTCACCCACCCACTCCTGCGATAAACCTCTCACCTATGTCTGAGCTATTGAAGTCCTCAAATCATGGTTTAAAGACTTCAAGTTTAATCATATCTATAAAAATAAACCTCTTTCTTTTTTATTTATATACGTACATCTATCTATCTATCTATCTATCTAAATCTTAAGGCTTGACTAACACTTCCTATTATAACTTCTGCTTATTAACTTTGCCAAATTTAACTGCTCAGATTGAAATTTTCTATGCTCGCTTTTTGCAACATTTTTTCCTAATTTTGAAGCAAAAATAGCTTAGACATTTCTGAGACTACAGCTATCAAACACTAGACAGGTTTCCCCAATGTTAACCATTTTTTCTAATTATTTTTAATACATGTCTAGGGTTCTCAGGGGATTGGAGCAGGAACTTTTAGTTTGGAAGGGGAATATGATCTGGGATCAGATAGGTACCTTTTTCTGGTCCTATGAAAATCCACATAGATTTCTGTGACTAAGTTATAAACCACAGTAAGTACCATTTGCACATCTTTAGGAGTAAAGACTGTTTTGAGACTACATGATATACTATAAAAGATTTGGAGCAATCATTCAGTAAATTAAACCAGGTCTGGTAATTTAATTCATGAACTAGATTACATACATTTTGTGAAGCAAATTATAGGACATCAGTAACTAATTTTTGTGCCCATTATCTTATTTTTAATTTAATTATAAGAGCAACAGGTGTCTCAATTACAAACCAGGATCATTATACACTTACATGATCAGCTACAACTATCAGCAGTTTATAACAGTTATTTTAAACTGCATAGCACCAGTACATATAATTTGTCACCACCTGTGATTTTCTTCACAAGACAATAGGGTAAATCAGCTAAGCTGCTAGACAGAGCATCAGGAAATGGGTATGAAGTGCTTTCACACAACTATTTGCTAATGTGTATTAGGTACTTATATGGCCCCCCATTACTGCAGTATTTAAATACCTTGCAGTAGTTTAGTGGATCTATTCTCACAACACCCCTAAGAGATATGGGAGTACTTGCACCCCCATTTTCCAGATGAGGAACTGAGTTAGAGAAAGACTAAATCACTTGCCTAAGGTCTTTCTCTCCAATCTCAAATCAAAAACTATTATAATAAGTGGGGACTGCTTTTCCTTCAAAGAGAAAGATGCTTTTGTTTGTTTTAAGAAAAATGCGGCAAAACAGCACAATAATTTTTATTTGAAAAATGTCTGTGCTATTTCAACAACTATGTTTTATTATATGCATTTATTGTGCAATGAGACAGATGCTACACACTTTGCTAACCAAAAATCTCTCTGAAGTCAATTGAGGTTTTGGTTGCCCAAGAAATGCAGGATTATAAGAGGCTATTTCAGATAAATTGACAAATTCAGGTTTTAACATTTCAACCATCTTACACTGTAGTAGGCTGAACATCGAAAAATTACAGACTACCCTCTCAGTTACCACTTTAAGAACCAGTCTGGCAAACACCAAAGAATATATAGTTTTATCCCTATCAGTACTCCCATTGAAGCCAATGAAGACTATTCCTTAAATGAAGTTATGCCCAAACTTAAGTGTTTGTAGGATGTTTAATCTTCCAGAGTTGTTCAATCCATAAAGCTCTTTTTAACTGAAGGTTTGTCCATAAAACAAAACTTATTTCTGAGATATCAGACTCTTTTATCCCTAATTTTGGGAGATACAAAATAAAGGCCAGTTGGGTAAAACATTTAAGCAGATGAATGACTTTCATCATGTAAGTAGTCCCATTGAGTTGAGTCTACTCATGTAAGTCAGCAGTTCTTAGCCAGGGGTCTGAGGCTCCCTAGGGTGCCCCTGAGCAGGTTTCAGGGGTTCTGCCAAGCAGGACCGGCATTTGACTCACTAGATCCCAGGTCAGGAAGCCGAAGCCCCACTGCCCCAAGCCCTTCCACCTGGGGCTGAAGCCGAAGGCTGAGCAACTTAGCTTTGTGTGGTCTGGGGCTCGAGGCAATTGCCCTGCTTGCTACCCCCAATGCTGGCCCTGGCTTTTATACAGGGGTGCTGGAACAATTTGTACAGTAGGGGTGCTGAAAGCCATTGAACCAAAATGTAAACCCTGTATATGAGGGAAACAACTTCAAGCCAGGGGATGCAGCTGCACCTCCCAGCTCCACTGGTTCCATAACCTACGCTTTTATATGCAGAAAAAAAGTTGTTGTGGCACAAGTGGACTGTGGAGTTTTATAGCATGTTGTGGGGGTTGAGAACCCCTGATGTAAGTTATCCATAGGCTTGTTTGAAAGAATGAGTCCTAGGAAGTTATACATTAAGATGAACTAAAGTATTTTGGAATTTTGAGAAGAGAGTGGTTTCGTGGTAAGGCTGATTAAAAAAAATTCAAAGTGCAAAATTTTGACACAAAATGACATTTTTGAGAAAATTTTCATGAAAATATTACTATTTTCCAACCTACTGTAGTTAGTGGTTTTAAACAATGACAGGGGATAATCAGTTTTTTTAATCCTCAATCTAATACTGCTTCTGTTACAGTGGACAACTAAAAAGATGTATCTGCTTTAGTTTCATCTTTTGTAAAATGTGTCTGTTCAAATTGCACCTTCCTCCACCAGAAGCCATTGTGCCTCTGTGGGATTACTGCTGAAGAATAGCATCTTTGTGGTTGGGGTTAAAGGGGATTGAACCAAATCCTACTGAAGTCAATGGAAAGTCTTTGGTCAGCCCTCCACAGGAGCTGCACCAGTGGAAGCTACCAAGGGGATATGCTGAATAAATGCATCCTTGACTCTTCCACTTCTTGAGTTAGCACCACCCACATTTGGAGCTATGCTGGCAGAGCATGAATTCCCCTTCCACAGTGGAATGGAACTGCAAGCAACTTGCACTGTGGTACAAGCAGACTTTCTTGGGACCCTGTGAAGCAAGTATGATTCAGGCATAAATCTAGCCATATGTCTGCTTTCCAACCTCACAGGGCTACTGTGGAAGGATTGCCCAGATGGGCCAAATTTTACACACACTGTGCAGCTCCATGAACCTTAGTGGTATAACACAGCAAGCTAGGTAGTGCATACAGTGGACTAGCATAAGAACATAAGAATGGCCATACTGGGTCAGACCAAAGGTCCATCCAGCCCAGTGTCCTGTCTGCTGACAGTGGCCAATGCCAGGTGCCCCAGAGGGAGTGAACCTAACATGTAAAGATCAAGTGATTAATCTCCTGCCATCAATCTCCACTCTCTGACAAACAGAAGCTAGGGACACCATTCTTTACCCATCACTTCATTGATTTTGTTATAAGTATCCCTCATTTACACTGGTGCAAGTGAGTTCTGAATTAGGTCCAGTATCTTTCTATGCAATACTGAGGTTTATTGGGCCCACTTAAGTGAATAGGACTTTTATGTTTTCAGTGTGTTTGTTATCTTCCAGTTTGTCTCAGCCTAGTATGTACTAATAGTGTAGTTTTAATGAATAAAATCCTAGCACATTGATGGCTACAGGCAGATAAACAACAAGGGGAAAACTACAGATAAAGTAAGCTAATGGAAGGGCTCAGTGAGCCATTTAAAAAGGGTTCCACGTCATCAAGCAAGAAGACTCTTATACACAAGAGTTGTTGTTTTTCCCCCTGTAGCTCACTGTGTTCCCATTGTCAATCACCAACTAACAGTGAGAAATAACCCTTTAAGGCAGATCCCAGGCTCCCTTAACAGACCAGTGCTCATTAACACAAAAGAAGTCTGAGAGTTTTCTACTTTTTTGGTCGTGATGTATACAAGGAGACTATTTTTAAAGAGTAACAAAAGTGAAGAATGTCTGTTTGTATTAGATGGTAAGAGTTATTATGATAAAGGGAGGGGACTGACTTGTTAGTGATTTGGGACTTTATAATCTCTCTCTCAAAAAAAGGAGTACTTGTGGCACCTTAGAGACTAACAAATTTATTTGAGCATAAGCTTTCGTGAGCTACAGCTCACTTCATCAGATGCATTCAGTGGCCATTACCCTCTGATCCCACTGAGGTTTACGAAAAGAAACTACACCATTTGCTCAAGAAACTCCCTGAAAAAGCACAAGAACAAATCCACACAGACACACCCCTGGAACCCTGACCTGGGGTATTCTATTTGTTACCCAAGATCCAGAAACCTGGAAATCCTGGATGCCCCATCATCTCAGGCATTGGCACCCTGACAGCAGGATTGTCTGGCTATGTAGACTCCCTCCTCAGGCCCTATGCTACCAGCACTCCCAGCTATCTTCGAGACACCACTGACTTCCTGAGGAAACTACAATCCACCGGTGATCTTCCTGAAAACACCATCCAGGCCACTATGGATGTAGAAGCCCTCTACACCAACATTCCACACAAAGATGGACTACAAGCCATCAGGAACAGCATCCCACTGAATGCATCCGATGAAGTGAGCTGTAGCTCACGAAAGCTTATGCTCTAATAAATTTGTTAGTCTCTAAGGTGCCACGGGTACTCCTTTTCTTTTTGCGAATACAGACTAACACGGCTGCTACTCTGAAACCTGTCATTGTGATACTAAGATACACCATTCTATCTCTAAATTTTCTTTCTTTGGAACATTCAAGTCAGATTATGAATACCATTTTTCTTTTAAACATACTTAAAATTTGCTCAAAACAATTCTATGAGCAAAGTAAAGGGTTAAGATAAATGAAGGAGTAGAGGCAAAATGTTGCTGATTGTGTTCTCCCATTTATTTTCATACTAGTGCTCAGAAAAAAACAGTAAAACAAAGCAAAGAACAAAATTCATTAAAACAACTTGGAACTTCTTATAAAAGCTTGTTGTTCAATAATTCTCTCTGCAGCAGTTTACTGACAGAATCTGTACACGGACAATAAAGAAACAGGACTGAAATGCTCTCTAGACCTATGATTTAAAAGTGAGAGAAAAAAATGTGCCAAGAGCACTTGAGGATAGTTTATGAGATGTTTCCACTGAAGAAATTAAAAATGCTATTCCAAAGAGAGCCTTTTTATTGAAGGGATATTATTTGTATTTTAGGAATGTGATCTTGTTTTCCCTCTTCTCATAGATTTTACATTTCCAAAATGTAAATTTGTAAAGAGTCACACATAGATTTTAATGCAAATATCACAAGACTATGTGACATAAATCTCATGTCAGACAATGGGAAGAATAAAAAACCTGGAGAACTGGAATAATTATTTTAGTGATGACTTACAGTGAGCTTTGTGTATGGGCATTAGAGCATGGAAGGAAACATTTGTTCTGCTAATAGGATTGAATGAAAGCAACACTCTTACCATAAGATATGGCTGACAGTTCCAGAACCTTTTGTACAGATTCTGTTTAGGTATAGAGATGAGCCCAAAAGACAACATCCTGATTTGCTACACTTCCCTCTCTTCCACCAGAAATCTGAAGCCTGCATCCAGAACCAGATTATGAATTTGAGTAAATATAAACTTGTAGGCCACCATTTCTTGATTTTTGTGTTAGGAATTGCAACCTTGGCTTTCTTTCCCTGGGCAAACTGATTACAGATCTGTAGAAAGAAAGAAATGTTGCTATTATTTCAATTTTAATGTGGAAGAGAAGCAGCAGAACTCCACCAGAAGTTTGACATAGTCCTGACCCCATAAGGTCAGAGCATATGTTTATGTGGGTAAGAAAGAAAGAAAGAAAGAAAGAAAGAAAGAAAGAAAGAAAGAAAGAAAGAAAGAAAGAAGGAATAGAGCAGGAGAAAAGGACAGTGTTGCTTAATGGAAGTAAATACATGGAAAAAAACAGGTTTAAAATAAATATGGGCTCAAACAGTAATGTCTAAAGCATTTCTCTATTCTATGTCCTGGTCTTAACAGTGACTGGGAAAGATGTTGGATATAGGTAGTGGTAGAAATTAAGATAGTTCTTCATGAGCTTCAGAAATGGAAGGTTAGTCAGAGTGGCAGCATATGAAATTGATAGTGCTGAGTGACCTTTTCTTTATCATTGTTTGGATTACTCTGTTAGAGTGGGTGGTAGATTCTGCTTCAAAGAAATAGGTGATGATTTCTAGGGCTAGCCAGAAAATAAGCATTCCGTTTTGCCAAAAATGAAGTTTGGAATTTATTTTTGTTCCATATTGGATTGAAAGCTATATCTTTTGAATTTTTACATGAAAAAAATTAAAGGGACACCCTAGGATACCTAACAGCTCAGTGGTCAGGCCACTCACTGGGTATGTTGGAGAAACAGGTTCAAATCTCTGCTCTGACTAATTCAGGGCATGGACTTGAATGTGGGTTTCCCGCATACCTAGTGTGTGACCTATTAATCCAGTTACTGGCTACTCTGGGAGTATTTATCTCTCCCCAGGATCCAAGTACTTTCCAGCAAAATATTTTGGCTTTGATTAAATGAATTTTTTAAAGAAAAGATTGTCAAAATTTGATGAGCTCTAATGATTTCTGTTAGTAGAATTCCTAAGAAATTTCAGCTTTCTTTCACTAGCCATGAAGACCAAGGACCACAGGCAAGAGTGCTGGCTTGGGTATATCTTAGAGCTTCCAGGACTTCCTTGTTCATGAAAGGGCAGGTTCTTGTTCTTGTGTTGAGAGAGGCCACCCCAAATGCAGGAGGTGTTATCTGTGTAGAACAGTGGTTCTGAAAGCTGGTCCGCTGCTTGTGCAGGGAAAGCCCCTGGTGTGCTGGACTGGTTTGTTTACCTGCCACATCCACAGGTTCGTCCGATCACAGCTCCCACTGGCCGCGGTTCACTGCTCCAGGCCAATGGGGACTGTGGGAAGGGCAATCAGCACGTCCCTTGCCCGCGTCGCTTCCCGCAGACCCCATTGGCCTGGAGAGGCGAACCACGGCCAGTGGGAGCAGCAGGTAAACAAACCAGTCCGATGCACCAGGGACCTTCCCTGAACAAGTGGCAGATCAGCTTTGAGAACCACTGGTGAAGAGGGCATATAGGTCTTAATAGTGGGATGTGCTGGCTACCAGGATTTAATGGAAGCATTCCAGTTTAATAAAATAATGTACTGTCCAAAACAGTTCTGCATCAATTTGCTGCCACTGTGGTGACAGAGATGTATCATAAATTGACATTCTCCGCAGCTGAGGCCTAGTCTCACAACCCTTCCAGAACAAAAAAAAAACAAAAAACCAAAAACAAAAACAAAACCCTATAAAGTTTAATAGAAAATTTATATTCTTTCTACAAATTGTGTGACCCATCTGAGAAAATGTAATAATTATATCATAGAATCATAGAATATCAGGGTTGGAAGAGACCTCAGGAGGTCATCTAGTCCAACCCCCTGCTCAAAGCAGGGCCAACCCCAACAAAATCATCCCAGCCAGGACTTTGTGAAGGTTTTGCCTTAAAAACCTCTAAGGATGGGGATTCCATCACCACCCTAGGTAACCCATTCCAATGGTTCCATTCCAGTGCTTCACCACCCTCCTAGTAAAATAGTTTTTCCTAATATCCAACCTAGACCTCCCCCACTGCAGCTTGAGACCATTGCTCCTTGTTCTGTCATCTGCCACCACTGAGAACAGCCTAGCTCCATCCTCTTTGGAACCCCCCTTCAGGGAGGTTGAAGGCTACTATCAAATCCCCCCTCACTCTTCTCTTCTGCAGAATAAACAAGCCCAGTTCCCTCAGCCTCTCCTCGTAAGTCATATATGGTGCTCATCTTTTAAAAAGGTAAGAAGGAGAACCCAGGGAACTACAGACCAGTCAGCCTCACCTCAGTCCCTGGAGAAATCATGGAGCAGGTCCTCAAGGAATCCATTTTGAAGCACGTGGAGGAGAGGAAGCTGATCAGGAACAGTCAACATGGATTCTCCAAGGGCAAGTCATGCCTGACCAACCTGATTGCCTTCCATGCTGAGATAACGGCTCTGTGGTTATAGGGAAAGCAGTGGACATGATATATCTGGACTTTAGCACAGGTTTTGATACAGTGTCCCACAGTATTCTTGCCAGCAAATTAAAAAAAATTGGATTGGATGAATGGACTATAAGGTGGATGGAAAGCTGCTAGATTGTCATGCTCAATGGGTAGTGATCAACAGTTCAATGTCTAGTTGGCAGTCGGTATCAAGCAGAGTGCCCCAAGGGTCAGTCCTGGGGTCAGGTTTTTTTCAACATCTTTATTAATGATCTAGATGATGGAATTAATTGCATCCTCAGCAAGTTCACAGATGACACTAAGATGGGCTGAGAGGTAGATATGCTGGAAGGTAGGGATAAAATCCATAGTGACCTAGACAAATTGGAGTGTTGGGCCAAAAGAAATCTGATGAGGTTCAAGAAGGACAAGAGCAGAGTCCTGAACTTAGGACAGAGGAATCCCATGCACCACTACAGGCTGGGGACCGACTGGCTAAGCAGCAGCTCTGCAAAAAAGGACCTGGGGATTACAGTGGATGAGAAGCTGGATATGAGTCAGCAGTGTGCCCTTGTTTCCAAGAAGGCTAACGGTATATTGGGCTGCATTTGTAGGAGCATTGCCAGCAGATGGAGGAAAGTGATTATTCCCCTCTATTCGGCACTGGTGAGACCACACCTGGAGTATTGCATCCAGTTTTGGGCCCCCCACTTCAGAAAGGATTTAGACAAATGGGAGAGAGTCCAATGGAGAGCAAAAAAAAAAGGAAAAGGGGGATGGGCCACATGATTTATGAAGAGAGGCTGAGGGAACTGGGCTTTTTTATTCTGCAGAAGAGAAGAGTGAGGGGAGATTTGATAGTAGCCTTCAACCCCCCTAAAGAGGGGTTCCAAAGAGGATGGAGCTAGGCTGTTCGCAGTGGTGGCAGATGACAGAACAAGGAGCAATGGTCTCAAGCTGCAGTGGGGAAGGTCTAGGTTGGATGTTAGAAAACACTATTTTACTAGGTCTAGGTTCGATATTAGGAAACACTATTTTACTAAGAGGGTGATGAAGCACTGGAATGGGTTACCTAGGGAGTTGGTGGAATCTCTATCCTTAGAGGTTTTTAAGGCGAAGCATTGACAAATCCCTGACCGGGATGATTTAGTTCAGGTTGGTCCTGCTTTGAGCAGAGGGTTGGACTAGATGACCTTCTGAGTCTCTTCCAATCCTAATCTTCTATGATTTTATGATTCTGTGATATTGTAATAAGGACTAAACAATTAGTGCGATTTTTATTTGTGTGATCTTAGTACTTTATAGAAGATTACAAAGTAAAACTTTAGAATAATCATGTAACCCATGGAGTCAGGGTATTTGTCCCCTTCTAGTGGCTATTCCAAGTATACAAGTTTATGCCTTGCTTACTGCTTCCAACCTGTTAGGCCTTTCTCTTTAGCTCCCATTGGAGAGAGACATGCTTTTTGATTCAGAAATCCAAAGTTACATTGCCACAGATCTAGCTAGAAGTAATGTTACATTATCATAGACATTACATTGTTTACCTTGTGAGGTCTGAGAGCAGAAAATGAAAGTAGGATCATATAGCATTAAGAATTCAGATCAATTAAGATAAAATATATGGTTGTTTTCACTGTCATAAATACTGATACTGATTCATTTATTTTGATACATTTGTGTACTGACAATGGTATCAGATAGGTGTGAATTAGAATCTGACTAGGCTGTCTGAACTGGTGCATTATTTATGAAGTTAACCTGTGTAAAACTTAGTGTGCTCTGCTGACACCAGGCATGTGTAAGCATATGCATAACCACAGAGAATTTTGCATACATTTCCTAATTTTAAATTATTATCTCATGTACAATATGAAGTGTGGGTTTCTGGAAACAGCTTCTTTTTGCATAGTAAAGAAGAAGACTGCTTGTTTTTAAACAAGTACAAACTACAGTATACTGCACTGAATTCAAATTTTACAAGTTTTATGAATTCTAATCTGGCCCAAAATACCTGGTTATGTAATGGCATTTATAAAAGTCAGATATTGACTAACCATCAGTGGAGGATGGAGACCTCTGAGAATGGGTAAGTAAAGTTTCTCCCTTCCCGTTCTTGTACTCTGTTTACCTTAAAAATTTTGTTCCCTCTCTCTATTTCTCTCCCGCCCTCCATCTCCATACTTCTACCTTGCCTCCTGTGGCTGAGGTAGATACCTGGATGCTACATGGAGCTGTGAAAGGGGCAGTGGTGAAGGAAGACTCATATGAAGAGAGTGATGGTAACAAAATGTTAACAAATGATTCCTGCAAAAAAGATTTCCCTTAGTCAGTGATGCATATCACATTCTATGGAAAAAATACTGCCCTTCCCCTCCCCTAAACCAATCTGTATTCCTCCCTCAAACAAAAAACCATCCGCTACGCTTTTTCACCACTTCCAAAAATCCATTACTTCCATTCCCTGCCGTCCCATAAAGATTAATCTAATTATCTGTATGGATAGCTAGATCTGCTGCAGTGTACAACTGACAGAGGATTAATTGAATACAATAAAATACACCTGAGAAAGGAGAAAAATGCTATATTAAAACCCCAAATATTATTAGGTTTCAGAGTAGCAGCCATGTTAGTTTGTATTCGCAAAAAGAAAAGGAGTACTTGTGGCACCTTAGAGACTAACAAATGCATCCAATGAAGGATTGGGGAAGTTCTATGCCCTGTGCTATACAGGAGGTCAGACTCTATGATCACAAAAGTCCCTTATACCACTGTAATCAATGAGAAAGTAGCAGTCTGCGAGGCTTTTTGTTGGGTTTTAGTTTTTCGGGATGCTGGGGGCTAGGGTGACCTCCTGTCACTTATTTTAATAATAATTTTTAATGTTAAATTGAAGCTCATGATAATCTCATTGTGTAGTTGAGGGCAGTAAAAGTATACATTTTAGAGGAAAAATACATGATATACTCAGGGAAATGGTGTTTCCCTAAAGGGTCTCTTAAAATAAAGCATTGTCTCTTTTTTGTGTGTGATTTTCCTTTATTCCCATGCTGCAAAGGTGGTCACTCTAAAGGGGGTGGGATGGGGTTGTGGGAGAAGTAAGAGAGCCTGAAACAATTTACCCCTTTCCACACCTGCTTCCGTTAGTGTGCCTTCTGCCCTGTCCCCTAGCACATCCTGCCACCTTCTTTCCCTGCTCTCTGCTCTTTTTTCTCCCATCTGCCCCCTCTTCTACTGTCTCCTCCCACCTGTCCCTCACAGATTGCACCCTGTAGCCTACTCTTCCCCCTCACCACATCTACAGTTAAGCCAGTCTGCTTTGTCCTTCTTTTCCACACTGTCTTCATGTCCAGGGTAGGGGCTTTGGGAGCAAAGTATGCTTTCCTGCTCTTAGTTCTGGTGTTGGGTGCCACAGCAGCCACATACAGCCAGGAAGAGCAATTTCAGGAAAACATCTCTTTGGTCCCTGGATCTGCCGGATGGAACACACTCAGTGGAGAAAGAGTCTTTTTGAGACTTTTTCTGCCAGTCCCTAACCTCTTTTGAACATGTGAGAATGGCAGTTTTTAGAGACTTACAACTTTGCCAAATATGGGTGATTTTTTATGTAAACAGCAAAAGGCATCTCTTAAGGCCTGGATACACCCCTCCCGCCTGCCCACCCACCCAATTTTCCATCCCTATTGTAAAGCATGAAGGCTCTAGACCTTCTGAGTGAAAGAGTTATGCAAATACATTGCTAGAGGCAAAACAATGTATGTTAGCCATGTTTTTGCTGACACTTTGCAAAATCAGAGGCGAGGCACGGAAAATTTCAGCCAGAACTGTTAAGATTTGGCAAAGTTATAAACAAATGAAATCAGTATTGCAACAGAAAGTGTTAGGCAACGTTAGCTGTAGGAGTTACTCACAGTTCTGCCTTTAATATTATTGCCCATGAAACATGAGCAATAGCATCCCTCAAACACGGTCTGCTCCCACCACCAGATACCATATCCACACCTGACAAGTTTTATGCAGATCTATGTCCTTCCCTCTCCTCACCACCCACAGACACTACTTGGGGAAGAGTGTTGTGACCACAGCCTAAAATTGATGCATATGGATGTTTTATAAATATGCAAGGTATCTCATTAAATAGTTTTCTCAGTGTCACATGGAGCTGCACACCATTTGGCCAGTGTGAAAATAGGTGGTAAACAAGAAAGCAGCAGAACGATAAACATAATCCTAAGTGCATCACAGCCCATGCAACACAAAGAGTGATAGAGAGCACTGCTCATGAGAACACCAGCACAGGCTTTCCCCAGGGCAGCTGACATTGCTGCAATCCAGCAACATTTTAAGGTGTAGTTCTATTCAGAACAGTAGCTCTGTAAAATGGGACCAGGGTGTGTGCACGTGTGTGTTCATTGTCTCACTGACTCTGCATCAAATTTGCTCATGTATGTTTCCTACCTGCCAGCCCTGGGCTCTGAGATTCAGACTGGTTTCTTTCCATCACCATCATTACCACCGTTAAACAGATTCTGCTAGCCAAGTTATGTTATCCCATTTTTACCAAATTATGCTTTTCTTGACACCTGTCTGACCCCTTTGAAAGTCATACTGGGTAGTCAGACCAAAGTTTCATCTAGCCCAGTATCCTGTCTTCCAACAGTGGCCAATGCCAGGTATGAGAATGAACAGAACAGGTAATCATCAAGTGATCCATCCTGTCGTTCATTCCCAGCTTCTGGAAAACAGAAGCTAAGGGCACCATCCCTGCCCACCCTGGCTAATAATCATTGATGGACCTATCCTCCATGCATTTATCTAGTTCTTTTTGGAACACTGTTATAATCTTGCCCTTCACAATATCCTCTGGCAAAGTGTTCCATAGGTTGACTGTGTGTTGTGTGAAGAAATACTTCCTGTTGTTTGTTTTAAACCTGCTGCCTATTCATTTCATTTGGTGACCGCTAGATCTTGTGTTATGAGAAGGAGTAAATAACACTTCCTTATTTTCTTTCTCCACACCAGTCATGATTTTATAGACCTCAATCAGATCCTCCCTTCATAGTCTCTTTTCTATGCTGAATAGTCCCAGAAATGATAGGTTACAGACTACAATTAGTAGTTCTGCAATTTCACATTTAAGTTCCTTCAGAACTCTTGGGTGAATACCATCTGGTCCTGGTGACTTATTACTGTTTAGTTTATCAATTTGTTCCAAAACTTCCTCTAATGACACCTCAGTCTGGGGCAGTTCCTCAGATTTGCTATCTAAAAAGAATGGCTCAGGTTTGGGAATCTCCGTCACATCCTCAGCCATGAAGACCGATGTAAAGAATTCATTTAGTTCGTGCACAATTCATCCTTGAGTGCTCCTTTAGCATCTTGATCATCCAGTTGCCCCATTGCTTGTTTAGCAGGCTTCTTGTTTCTGGTGTACTTAAAAAATTTTAAGTGACATAGATGTCCCTGAGGACATAATTTGGTGTAGGATCTTTATTTTTGATGATGACGTTCAAGATGGAAAGAACTACTTCAAGGTAGCTGGGTCCCAAGGTAACTGACTTTGCAAACATACAGACAAATAGCATAGAGTGTGGGGGAGTGTAACAGGGTGTTCTTCTCACTGCTGGGTGGTGCCTCCTTCCTGCAATACAGAGATTAGCTCTGGCTGGTTCAATACTCCCTTTCTTCTCTTTCCCTGTTGCAGTGGCCCTCCGCTCATGGAGTTGGAGTTCAGCTGCTTTATGACTCAGCCCTTTGGCCAGCTAACTCACTTTGTGTTTTCCTCTTCTGGAGCAGTCGTTCTGAGTCTCTCTGAAGAAACAGCATCAGGTAGTCCTCACTCCTGATTCCCTGACTATGTCACTTTCACAGTCTGTACATTCACTGCCCTAAGCCACACCACTCTGAAGTGGATGGTGGAGGAAGCCAAGCCTGTCCTTTACACTGGGTTCCAGCCCAGGGCTCTGTAGAGATCAGTGAAGGTCTATGGATACATCTACTTTACTGCTTTCACCCCTGTACTACTTCCCACCATGATTTTCCAAGCTTTTCATTCTCCAGTCTTCCTAGTCAGACCCCTTTCTCTTTGGCCTGCTAGGTGCACCCTTCGTCATGGGTTCCTGTTCCCCTTCCTTCTCCCTTACCTCAGGAAAAGAGTCCACAAGCTTTCTCCTTACTGCCTCCCACACTGATACTAGCCTCTTGGCTTCATAGATTAACCCTGCCTGTTCCCTCACAGGTGAACTTCCTTCTAATTAGCACCTTCCACAGCCTAAATCTCCCCCTATTTGAAGATTAATTGGGCCCATCTGGCCTAATTCAACTCTTTCAGGGCTCATATGGGGAGAACACCCCAACATAGGGAGATCTTGTGCTAGAGCACTTAGAGGTGTATGAGAAGAGCTTGCTTTCCCACAGATTCACACAGCTAGCATGTGAAAGCATGGCACCCAGAAAGCTATGCATTTACTGAGCTAAAGTAGTCATTTATTATATATGCTGCTTCACAGTGTAATCTTATTGTTTAGCAGTTGTAGAACTGTCAGACTAAAAATAAATATTTCATGGCTTGTAACCGTAATGAGTTCTTGCTTTGATGTATAATCCATTATTAAAACTTTCCAACTGTTTTTAGATCAATTTATGTGGGTCAGCATTAGGCCTTCACAAAATACAACTTTCTATCCAGATGGTTAGAGGTTGTCATTAAATTAGCTTGAAACAGTCAGCATACCATCAGTTTATTTTATGTACTATAAATGGCAGATGAGTTTTCTTTATATTGATTATGCAACTTACAGCATCTGCCTATTTTCTGCTTCATTGTGCCCTGTCTGAAACGGTCATTTCCCCAAACCTGTCATAGCCAATCAAAAACCTGCTAGGTCTGCAAGAAGGCTGAAGGCACATGGCTATTCAATCTATATTTTCACCATAGGGTACACTATCCATTATGTACAAATACAGGAAAATATGTAAAGTAAAGCCATTAATATGCTGAACAATAAGAATCATAGCAATTTTACACATTGCAATAGTACTGCAGAAAGCAGTAGTGTGCATATATTTTCCAATTGGACAGTTATTTTATGAATGGCATTTAGTTTTCTATGAAGTGGGAGGAAGATATCAATTCTGAATATTGTTCATATTAAATGTATAGTAATGTCTTTCAAAGCTGTAGCAAATTTTATTGTATTTGTCACTGGCTGTAATAATAAATTTCTTCAGGAAGTTCTCAAAATTCCATCACACAAGTAACTTGAGAACTAGTTAACTGCAGAATGACTTTGGTTGCTGCTGTTATAAGCAAGTTAGGGGGGCTACACTCAGAATTAAGACAACGATATTACTAAGCAATTTTTAATTCCAGAAGTGCTGTACAAACATTAACTATTTCATCCAAGAACGCACTTTAGTCACCAGAGTTGATATTCACAAGTGTTCTCTACACAATTCGACATAATTTTTAAAGTGAAGTTTGGTGAAGAGACTTGTGAGGAACTTCTCCTCTGGGAGGAACATCATCCTTAATTCAATGAAACAGAAACAGTAATAATAGAAGCTAGGAGATTATAGCACTAGCACAATAAGGAATAATGTTTGGGAATATACCATTGCATTCTGTGGGAAAAAAAAGAACACTTTCTTGTTACACCAAGTCTTATGAGAATAATAAAGGGTGATAGTTGCTAAAGCATCCTCTCTTCAATATTTAGATGGTAATTAGATGATTACAGTTAGATGATTAGAGCAAAGACAGTGGTTCAAATCCTCAGATATTTTATGGGCTCTTGAAAATTGTTGCAATTTACAGTATCATTTTGGAGGCTCTATGTTATATTGGGGGCCATTTTAGGTGTGCTGCAGACCTATGCTTGGTCTGGAAAGGTAGCTTACAGCCAACTTTTTTTCCCAGTGTAACTCAGCTACACTGAGCATGAGCTAATCACAGCTGAAAATTTGGCTGTGTGGGTATATGTTTTGACACTATTTTCTTATCATGCAGAAACACCCAGCTCCTAAACTTAATTGCGCTCTTCCAGACATACTCCCTCAAATATCTATACTAAAAAAGGGATCTTGCACTCTCAGGCAATGTTAGAAGATCTCCAACAATAGACTGTAATTCAACTAAGAATGTAACATTAGTTTTTACCATTGCTAATACCAGAACATAGAAATTGCCATCCTGTATCAGACAAATGGTCCATATCAAATGTTTCAGGGGAAGATGTGATAGCTCAAGCTGGGAAGTTGTAGAATAAACTGCTTATCAGGGCAGTTTCTTTCCAACTCCAAAAGATAAAGGTCTCTTTATGCCTTGAAGAAGGATTATTAATAACCCTTCCAACCTTTTTTTCATGTTAAACAAACATTACATTTAGTGACAGTTACCTCAAGATAAACCTTACAATGATAAAATCTTAAAAACACAGAATTAAGAAGTTAAGGATGAAGTCTCCCTAAATTCTTTGCCCCATTCATATTGACAGCATGTTAGGCACTATCACCCTAATACTCCATAGGGCTTTCACTTCCTGTTCCAACAGATATGGAAAAGTAATTCATACTCCACCATCATCAAATTCACACTCACACAAAACCATAATGGTGACCTCAGCAATGTTACAGCAGCCCAAATAGATGGACTGTGGGACAGTAAGATGTGCTACTCTGTTGATACTTTCATGGGCTTCCCCTCCCCTAATGGCTAGGTGGCAGGTGTGTGTGGTTTGAAAGAAAGACTTAAAGAATGGGAATTGAAAAAAGTTGGGTGGGTGGTGCTATTTGCCAGCTCTAAAGGAGGGTAAGGGCTTTAGCTGCATTAAAAATGTTAGATTTGTAGATAGTATGGTCTCACCTCATTCCTTCCAATAGCCCTGATGTTACATTGGTGTCAGAATTCTAGGAGTAATTAAATGAACCCATGCTGTCAAACAGAAGCAGGGCAAAATGAGCTGCCAGAGCTGTGACCAGAAAAATTCAAGATAGAACAAGCTAGTTCATAGGCAGAGCTGGTGAGGAACTTCCCCTTAAAGTGATTTTTGTAGAAAATGCATTTTTTAAAAAAACAAAAAAATTCTGTAGGAAAAATTTTATTTCTGAATTTTGCTTATTTTCCATTTGCTGATTTTCCATTTTTCGTCTAGTCCAGGTGTTCTCAAACTGGGATTGGGACCCCTCAGGGGGTTGCAAGTTTATTACATAAGGGGTTGCGAGCTGTCAGACTTCACCCCAAACCCTGCTTTGCCTTCAGCATTTACAATGTTATTAAATATATTTAAAAGTGTTTTTCGTTTATGGGGGGGTCACACTCAGAGGCTTGCTATTTGAAAGGGGTCACCAGTACAAAAGTTTGAAAACCACTGATCTAGTCCAACCCCCTGCTCAAAGCAGGACCAACCCCAACTAAATCATCCCAGCCAGGTCTTTGTCAAGCCACACCTTAAAAACCTGTAAGGATGGAGATTACACCACCTCTGTAGGTAACACATTCCAGTGTTTCACCACTCTCCTAGTGAAACAGTGTCTCCGAATATCCAACCTAGACCTCCCCCACTGCAACTTGAGACCATTGCTCCTTCTTCTATCATCTACCACCACTGAGAACAGTCTAGCTCCATCCTCTTTGGAAACCCCCTTCAGGTAGTTAAAGGCTGCTATCAAATTCCCCCTCACTTCTCTCTTCTGCAAACTAAATAAGCCCAGTTCCCTCAGCCTCTCCTCTTAAGTCATGTGCCCCAGCCCCCTAATCATTTCCTTTGCCCTCTGCTGGACTCTCTCCAATTTGTTCAAATCCTTTCTGTAGTGGGGGCCCCAAAACTGAACACAATATGTGGCCTCACAAGTGCTGAATAGAGGGGAATAATCACTTCCCTTGATCTGCTTGCAATGCTCCTACTAATGCAGCCCAATATGCAGTTAGCCTTCTTGGCAACAAGGGCACACTGCTGACTCATATCCAGTTTCTCGTCCACTGTAATCCCCACGGTCCTTTTCTGCAGAACTGCCGCTTAGCCAGTCGCTCCCATGCCTGTGGCAGTGCATGGTATCCTTCCATCCTAAGTGCAGGACTTTTCACTTGTCCTTCTCAAATCTCATAAGATTTCTTTTAGCCCAATCCTCCAATTTCTCTATGTCGCTCTGGACCCTATCCCTACTGAATCAAGATATTCAAATCTGTTTAATTTTATATCATTTCTAGACAACAGTACAATTATATATTTTTTAAAAAATACTCTGATTTGTGTCCATTTATCAGATGTCAAGAATTATAACATTCAAAAACCAGTCAGAGAACACTTCAATCTCTTTGGTCACTCGATTACAGACCTAAAAGTGGTAATTCTTCAACAAAAATACTTCAAAAACAGACTCCAACGAGAGACTGCTGAATTGGAATTAATTTGCAAACTGGATACAGTTAACTTAGGCTTGAATAAAGACTGGGAGTGGATGGGTCATTACACAAAGTAAAACTATTTCCCATGTTTATTCCCCTCCCCGCCCCGCCTGTTCCTCAGACGTTCTTGTCAACTGCTGGAAATGGCCCACCTTGATTATCACTACAAAAGGTTCCCCCCGTCCACTCTCCTGCTGGTAATAGCTCACCTTACCTGATCACTCTCGTTACAGTGTGTATGGTAACATCCACTGTTTCATGTTCTCTATGTATATAAATCTCCCCACTGTATTTTCCACTGAATGCATCTGATGAAGTGAGCTATAGCTCATGAAAGCTTATGCTCAAATAAATTTGTTAGGCTCTAAGGTGCCACAAGTCCTCCTTTTCTTTTCATGAAAACTAAGTTTCTCTCCCTCACAGCTACTGAGAAAAGCGTGAAAATATGAAGCTAATGGTCACTAAATGGTTAAAAGCAGAAGGCAAATAAAAAGCACCCAACATGTATCATTACTTAAAATAAATAAATAATAATTATTATTAATTATTATTATTATTTTGGTGGATTGACTCATGATTTTTGAACACTCGGAGTTGGCAATGCTACTTCTGAAATATTTTAGCCACCTGATGTTACCACTTTAGCCTTACAGGAACCATGCTGTCTTCAGTATCATCCAGACAAATACATTTAGCAAGGAAATTAAAAACAAAAAAAGAGTGCTCTATTTTGAGGTATTTCATCCTGAGATAGTTATTAAAATTCAAATAAATAAACCTAAAATTGCTCAGTTCACAGGATAAATGTAATAAGAACATGGAGCTTAGTTGTAATTAGGTTGGTAAATTATTTATTAAAGCTCTGTTTCAATAATAAATGACAAACAAAAGTAAAGTGACTATCTGATAGATTAAAAGAGTATAAGAGAGAAAGTAACAATTGCTTGTTTATTGCCTACTGAAATTAGAAAAAAAAATAATCCTTCCATTGAGCCTTATTCACATGGTAATTGATTTATTTAAATGTCAGACAGGTACACTTAGCCTCTCTTCAGTTGGAAATCAAAAACTTATTGACAGACCACCTGACTGACAATTGTGTAGTTGTTACTGGTTTTTTTAGACTGTGTACAGCAGTTAATACCACAAAGATAAATATTTATAAAATAAATAGACATTCTGGATAGATGGATACATACAGATAGATAGATAACAGAATTATTTATATAGTTCTAATCCTAATTCAATACACTGAAAACTCCCTCGCAGAAGCCATTTTACACTAGGGCCTAGGTGTCACAATACATAGAATCATTGCACATCTTGAACGGGAGATATTTATTAAAGAAAATAGCTACATGTACAGAACAAACAAACAGCACAAGAACATAAGAACGGCCATACAGTGTCAGATTGAAGGTCCACCTAGCCCAGTATCCTGTCTTCCAACAGTGGCCAATGCCTGGTACTTCAAAGGGAATTAACAGAACAACATAATCATCAAGTGATCCATCCCATTGCCCATTCACATTTTCTGGCCTTCTCCAGACTCAAGTTCCAGCTTCATCTAACTTGTTTACCCTGAACTATACTCTGCCCGAAACTCCAGAGACCCCACAGATGAATTTAGTCTCAATAATATACTACAAGTAAACATCTTTTACTGGAGACACAAGCATTGCTTTATGTTTGTCATATATACACCCAAATTAGTGTGTTATCCTGAAGCCATATCTCATGTGATTAGTTCATTTAACTTCAAGGGGACTTAGAGACTGTAAATTCCAAATGCCTGGCACTGTATCTTTAATGTCAAACACATTGGGGAATTCAACCAGGTATTAAGAATCTATAAAATGCTGGGATTCCCAAAAGGCAGAGAAAACAGTGTAGGAATACATTAGTTTTCTAAATGACCATCAAGAGAAATGTAATCATATGTGGGGTGGATTCTTTTTTTTAATAATATCTTCTCAATAAATGACAGATGTGAGAATTTACTACCTCCTCGGAAATAAAACAAAAACCAGAACTAAGGAAAAACTTAACAGGATATAACTTAAAAGAAAGAAGAGAGAAATATGCAGCAAACAGCTGCCATTTTCAAAAATATCACTGAAGGATTGCAGGTGCTTGTCTCTGTCAACTTTAGCGGGCCAATCTTACATTCCAGGCCAGGTTGTTTCACCTGTACCTTGAGTAATTCCTTATTTACTCAGGAGCTCCATTAAACCAATGAGGCTATTCATATAGTAAGGAATTATTCAGTGTGAAAAAAAGAGCAGAAATCTGGAGCTAACAAGATAAAAAACACAAAAGGCTCTATTTTGTCTTTTATGGCCTTGTCTTTATTAGGAAAAACAGGTGGTTCTTAATACAAGTTACCTAACTCAGGTTAATTAACAGAAGATAAAACTCTAACACAGACAAGGCAGTTTGCAGTTGTCAGATGAGCTGGAAGGTCACGTTAAAATCTATGTGGCACACTAGTCTGTGGATCAACCTGCCACCTCATATGACAACTACCAACTGCTTTGTCTGCACTAGGGTTTTACCTCTAATTAACCTGAGTCAAGAAAACACCTTTTTTCCTAATGAAGACCAGGCCACTGAGGCTGAACTGCATTGGGGAATAGGAGGAATCCCACAATCCAATTGACAGTAGGTGGAGGCATTATACAAATAATTTCTAGAGTGCTGGGAGAAGCATGGTAACAGGTGCTGTAGTCTGTACATCTGCCTGCATAGGCCAGTGTGGTGAGACCATAGAATGGGGTGCTCTATGCACTGCTGATATGGCACCTCCTCCTGGCCATTCTGGGGATTAGTTCCATGAGGCAATATCCCTTCTTGTAGTTGCACATCATCTCTCTCTTTCTCTTGCTCCACAGCTCCCTCTCTCTCACTCCAGAAGCTGCAGGTGACTCTTCATGACTCAGCCCTCCAGCCAAGTCACTCAGCATTCCCCCCTTCTGGGGTAGAGTCCTTCAAAGTCTCTTATGTACCAGAGGCATCCAGCAGTCTTCATGCCTAGTGCCCTGACCCCGTCACTCCTGCAGTGACGCAGGCACTCTTCCAGTTCACTTTTCCACCAGTACTAGTTTCCCGGTGGCAGGTAGGGGAACCCAGGCCAGTCCTCTACTCTGGGTTCCAGCTCAGGGAACCTACAACACATAGCTAAGGTTTATTTGGTTCTCAACCTTGCTGCTTACTCACTGGGTTGCTTCTTATTCCATAGGCTTTCTTCTCCACTCTGTTCTCTTCAGGGTATGTCCTTCCCTCCAGACTAGGACTCCAAGGGCCTATTTGTTTCCTAGGTTCCCTCCTTCTCTCTCTACTAAATAGAGGCTGACCACAGAATTCCTCCCAGCAGCCTTGTTTGCTACTAGCTTCCTGGGTTTATACTAGCCCAGCTCACCTCTGCTCAGGTGAGCTTCCTCTTACACTTAATTCCCCCATCTTGCAGCCTAATTGGCTGTTTGGGTCCACCTGGCATACTCAGCCTTATCTGCATCATTGTGAAGCCACAGACAACCAATAGATAGCTTATTTAAGGGTGACATGTATGGGCATTGTATACTATCCCTTTAAATAGTTTGGGAGCTTTCTAAGGGGTCTCTGTATGCTCTGTTGATGAAAATACTGCTAGATGCTAGCAGAGCAACGGTGCACATTAATGGCTAGGCCTGTATGTTTGTATATAGTTATTAAACAGTTATTCGGGACACACAACTATGGCTGTGGGGTTTCTTCATATTCTTAATGTTGTGTAGAGAGCAAAGACATGACAAGACCCAGTAGTGCTGCTGACAGTACTATCCAGGCACTACCTTGTGCTCCCCAGTTTACAGGTGGAAAGAATAGGATGGCTTTCTTCACCATCCCCTTAAGCAGTCCCACCATCATGTACTAATTTAAAACTACTACCTATTTCAGTGAAGCCGGAGTATTGGAATTATTTCCTCTTAGGTTTTGAACTGATATTAAATGTTAAATTATTTAGTTGCTATAAATTTAAGAATCAGTTTGCCTAATTTTAAAGCCACATAAGCTTTAAAGATGGCTCAGAAGTTCATCATTACTGAGTATTCATACCACTTAGAATGGACTGTGAAATAAAGCAAAGGAGGAAGCAGAGTAAAATCAAAACAAACAAAAGAAAGTGTGATAAAAAGAGCAGAGAGTGGTGAGAGAGAAAATATAGAAATAAAACAAACAAACGCAGAAGTATATTTGTACCCACTTCCACGGCTTACTTTTAATGGAGCGCTTTGTCTGGTGTTTAGCTAGAAAAACATGTTTTTTTTAAATTGAATCTCCCTAGGAGGAAAAGTTTTTACAATTACAGAAATCAAAAGTTTGACAACTCAGACTAGTACTGTGAACTCACAGAATAGTTTGAGAGGTTTACGAAAACCTGCAACTTCACAAGCTTCACCCATTCCTATGCAAAGCATTCACATCTATAAACATATCACATACCTGCCTTCATCTTCAAATTAGCAGGATGGCTCAGGAGCAAAATAAGCCTCCCCTTTGTCCACTGGCTACAGAACATTATATAATATATTGATACACAGTTGGACAACTGTTGCTGTCCAGTTTAGAGTAGTTCTCGGGGTTCCTTTGGGACCTATTTGATATCACAGATACTCTGAATTCTGATCCAGGTCATAAGTTATTATGGCACATCCAAGTTCACCTATTATCCAAATGCAACATATATGGCACTTATTTCTGTATTACTTCAAAATCTTTTGTCAGGACAAGGTAATGTAATATTTTTACTTTCCTCCTGTTTGTAAAGGGCATGGGATCAGAATATCACTCCCCCTCCCTCCTCTTAGGATGGCTATTGTCTATGTTTGACAAAGCATGACTATTCCCATAAGCTTTTCACTGCAGATATTCATCCTGAGAGACATGTGCCAGTATACAAGCTGGCTTACAATGTACTTATATTTTGTCATGTGTACTCAATAGACCATCAACGATATTTATATTATGAATCAGATATTTATTAAACGCACAAAAATAAATAAACTAAAACTTCTGCAAAAAGTTGACCATTTCTTGGTATATGCAATGCCCCACTCGCTTGATTTGCCCCATTCCAGTAGCAGAAGGATGATTTCAGAAAAGTGTTGCTCCAGGAATGGAAGCCACTTTTTGAACAAGAATAAGATGTGTTGAAGGGGGATTATCAAATTGCTGAGCCGCCCGATGGGCAAGCAGACATGTTCATATATAATTTAGATTCTATCTGTGGGGTTCATTGGATAAAGAACTAACAATCACCTTTCCATTTCCCTATTATGTACTGGTAAACATTTAATGAGGTCTTGTGTTTAACACCAAAAATAAGTGTTGCTAAAATTTACCTGAACTTAATAATAAAGTACAAAATGATCATTAATGCAAACAGCTCTCACTCTCCTGATGTGGGGTCACTATTAGAGAAAGAGCATGATCATGTACTGTTAAGATAAGTAAAATATTTTAATAGTGATTTCATTTTGTCTTTACATAATTAAAATTCCCCTGCCCCTCACACAAACACCTTTATTCTTATATTAGATTTATGCCTGTATGGCACTTATCTGCCTCTTTTGTGCAATGATGGTGTTACAACCAAATAAGACAATCTTAAAAAGAGGCTTAGGAGCTGAGCAACACACACAGATGATTTCTAATTAAAGACTTGCATTTCCACTTTCTAGGTCGTACAATAATATTATTCATTTGTTTCTCTCTAATCAACAATGAGATCAATATCTTTTTCCCTCTTTTTTATTAACGGGGTCAAGTAACCAAGTTAAAGTTCATTGGGTAATTACACAAACGATAATCAAGCATGAACAGCTATTGCTGAGGGACATGCTATCTGAGAAATGACAGAAAAGTAACTATACAGAATGCAATTAAAGATAAAATTTGATGATGTAAATAGAGTAAGGATGTAAAACAGACAGATAAGCCAGGAAATTAAAATTTCTAACTCATAACTATGAAAGAAAAGTGTCAGTCTTGATGGTGTGATCTGGGAATGCAAAAAAAGTGTTCATATTGAATTTCCTCATTTAGGGCCTAAAGCTTGGCTCAACAAGTAATTTTATTCTAAAAGGGTTCACATTAATGCTGTGAAAGACTATAAATATCCCCATATATTCCAGTAGAAATAGCCCAATGTGCAAGCTCAGCTAAATGTTCTGCAGATTACTCTAAATATAACTAATCTTCTGAGAGGGGTACATTGCTACCATTTCCAGGTTAGGTGATGTATATGCACAGTGTGTAGACTATGTCTCATTACCCCTTAAACCTTGTCCAAGAATGCCTCTGGCTTCTGTCATTCACAGCCATCAGTGATCATTCCTTGAATGAATCACAATTGGGGAAAACAACCTCTGTAGTAAAGAAAAGGAGTACTTGTGGCACCTTAGAGACTAGCAAATGTATTTGAGCATAAGCTTTCGTGAGCTACAGCTCACTTCATCGGATGCATTCAGTGGAAAATACAGTGGGGAGATTTATATACATAGTTACCATACACACTGTAACCAGAGTGATCACTTAAAGTGAGCTATTACCAGCAGGAGGGTAATACCAGCTCACAAAAGGTTATGCTCAAATAAATTTGTTAGTCTCTAAAGTGCCACAAGTACTCCTTTTCTTTTTGCGAATACAGACTAATACAGCTGCTATTCTGAAATCTCTGTCATATTATTTTTGGAGATGTGTATGTGCAGAGTTCTGCCATGAGAGTTCATAAAGCTATCTCAAAGTTAAACAATGTATATTATTTCACTAAAATAATAGAGCATACATTGACTAACATTTAATCGAGACTAGGGAGTCTGGATTAAATCCAGATGAGGGAGTTTCCCTGCACATCAGTAATTATACATACAGGAAGCTTTAAAAATGTACTAAAATAAACAATTAATTGCCTGTTAAATATTATAAGGGCAGGACAATCCAGCAGATAAGATAACTAACTGAGAGTGAGGAGAACAGGGTTCCACTACCAGCTTTGAAAATGACCTGTTGGAACTTTTGGCAAGTCACGGAACCTCTCTGTGTTTCTGTTTCACTTTCTATTACTAGCTTGTCTTGTCTATTTAGACTTCTAGCTCTTCAGGGCAGGACTGTCTTTTACTTGGTGTTTGTATAGCCCCTAACATAATGAAGCTCTGATCTCTGATACTGTGTGTGTATGTGTGTGTGTGTGTACACACATACACACACACACACACACACACAACAAAGCTATATGAAAAGAATATAAAGTCTGCAAAGTCAAGCATTAGGCAATGTCAGAGTTTTGGTTGCCAATGCAACCTTTATTTGTCCCCCGTGTGTGTAGCATTGTAATAAAGTCTCTTTTAGTATGTGATCACATGATTTTTGTCCACAGGACCCCTGCCTAGCTTCACATAGCCAGCTTTTGTTTCCTCTCCAGTTCAGTCAGGCTTCTTCCTCCTCCATATTTCTTGGGAGTCAACCAGGGAATATTGACAATACAAGAGAGACAGACCCCCTGTGCTCAGTTCTCATGTCTCTTACTACAGCAACATACAGCAGCAATTTCAAGAAAGGTCATGCTCAGCCCTGGTTTGGAGAATTCTCAGTGATGACAGAATGTCAGAATTTAGCTCTAACAAGTGACTATTGAGCATATGTGAACTTAGATTTTTGCCAAATTTGGGTGTTTTCCCCACAGATACAGCAAAAAGCACATTCTTCCAGGGTGACACCCCTGCAACAATTCAAGTCCCTGCTTGAGTATATGGGAGTGCTAGAGTATCTCAACAAAACAGTTGTAAGATTGATTTTTTTTAAACAATGGGCAAAATAATATATTGTAACTTAATATTTCAGAATAATTTCTGTTTAAACTTTCCAGAAAAGTTAAGACTGAGGCAGACATCTAACACGGAAAATTTCAGCCTGAACAATTAAAGTTTGGCAAAGTTATAAGCAACTGAAACAGAATCTTATCATAGAAAGAGTCAGGTAACCCTAATGACCAACGCCAGCTATAATTAAATAAGAAATAAAATAGTTATAATAATAATAATGTGTTTATCAAATGATGAGTCGATAGGGATTGCCCTCTCCTCCTAGTGATATGGCTGGGACACATCCACTCACTCCAGGGGGTGAGAAACATCCAGGAATAGACATTCAGCCATTGCCCCTGGCCTTTCTTCTCCCAGACTAAGGCTGAAAGGTTTTTTTTTCTACGGGATGTAGAAAGAGGCCACTGTTTGTTGCCATTGAAAGTGCCGGAGATTGGCTGTGGCAGGGGAATGCAGGGAGAAATTGCAAAGTTTTGTCCTTTTGACATATTGTTTATTTGTTGTTAATTTTTCTTGACTTTTTATCAAGAAAATAAATATCAATTTTAATCAGCTCCCAGTTCTGACCAGTAGCCTGTGCTTCCCAGCTAGATGGGCTGCTGTGGAGATAGGAAGCCTGGAATCCAGGTATCCTTTTAGCCTACCCAGGTTCTATACAGCCCAGCAGCTGGAAGGCCATGAAGCCAGGGAGACAGGCAGGTGAACTGGAAGAAAATCAGCCAGGATTCTACCAAAAAAATCATACAAATCTAAACTTCCCCACAGAATGTTTTGGTTTTGACAAATTTGCTTTTTCTGACAGAAAAAGTTGCATTAGAAAATTTCCAACCAGCTGTATTTGTAAGCTCTTTGCCTCAGGGACTGTTTTTTATTCTCTGATTTTACAGTGCCAAGCACAATGAGACTCTATTCTCAAATGGGGCTTCTAAGTGCTATTGAATATCCACAATTATGACTATGACTGAGTAACTGTGAGCATCATTGTGACTAATACTTGGTGGACAGACACAATGACAGTCAGGATAATTTGCTGGGTGCTTATCTTACACATTGCTAAAGGAAAAGATCACTCACTTTCCATAGGGAATAACAAAACCATACTATATTTTATGAGACCCTATACGTGAAGAAATCAGGAAAATCTGGAACAGTAGGTCATCATAGTGGAAATGCAAATCAAACCCTATGGCTAATTATAAAATAAATTAAATCAATTCACTTTTACAGTTCAAATCTGCTATATAACAACTAATGGGATATGGAGCAGAACAAAACCAGTTTCTCTTCACTTTCAAGGCATTTCACAACTTCATTTCTTTACCTCCCTCCTGGTCTCTCTAGTTGCCCAAGCTTCTCTCTTGCTAGTTTTTTTATCTGCATTGCCCCCTCTAACATTCGTATTTTTGTTCATGTTTCCCTGAAACAAAATTTTGTTGACTAAGGAATTCATTATCATTCTTGGAGATCCATTATTGCCTCACTGGGTCTATAGGGAGTCCCATTAAAATCAGTGGGATTTCTCACAGGTCCAGGGTATCATAATAGTGGACCCTTGAGAAGTACTGGGGCCTGGTGCAGTGAAAGAAATGTAGGGGATTATTTATCTGCAAATGAAAAGAAAGGCAAGAGGAAAACAGAGTTGAGACGAGATGGAGCTGCTTGTATTTATGTTTTTAAGAAGAGGGAGACAGGAATAGAGATGCACCAGGAGCCAAATTGAAGAAACAAAAAAGAAAAGTATAGAACTAAACTATAGAAAGGAAATGATAAAAGTTTACTTATCTAACTTAATGAACACAAGTTTCCAGAACCAGATGGAATGAGTCCCAAGGGTTCTGAAGGAACTCGCTGAAGAAACTGATGAACCTATAGCAATAAATATTTAATACATTTCAGAAATCAGGTGAGGTGCCAAAGTACTGGGGGAAGATTAATGTGGCTTGAGTATATAAAGAGAGAAAGATGACCCAAATAATTTGTGGCCTATGAACCTAATTTCTACTTTAGATAAAATAACTGAAAACATAATGGAATTTGTGGGCAAATACAAGAGAAGGAAGCACTGCTTAATAGTTTTTTGAATACAGTACATTCCAGACCAACCAGGTCATCTTTTGTAATGCTTCTGAATACCTTCATTGTTATTTTAATGTAATTTATGTATTATTGTTTAATACCAACACAATTCAAGGTTAAAACAAATATATTGTATTTATCTAGCTCAGTGTAGCTCACTTAGCAAGGACTAATCCAAGGAAAAGGTAAAAAAAATAAAAAAATAAAAAAGGTATATGTGACCAGCCTGAGATTCCACTACATTCAGCGAAATTCCAATGTTCTCCAAGATACACAAGTCCATACACTAATATGTTGATGAGGCCACTTACAAAACTACTGGGACTAAATGTGCTAAAATGCCAGTTTGGCTGCCAGTTTCACTCCTATCATTTTTTAACATGAGACCTGCTAACATAAACCTTTGATTACTTGCACAATATTGCATTGTTTCCATTACCAAAATGTTCCATGCTCTTTAAAAAAAGTTTCTAAGCAGCCAATATTCCATTGTTTCAAATAGAGTGAAAAGAACAACATAGACAGAACTACAAAATATGCAGTTCACCCTATGACCATTCTCATCTTAATGATCCAGTCATTCATTCTGGTACCAGTTCTACCACTGCAAAGCCTTGGAATGTTCTTCAGAATGCTCTTTTTATATTGTCTAACTTTTGTCACTGTTGTTGGAAAGATAGCATGTTTTGAAAGACCACTTCTCACCCTATTGCATATTTTGTCATAGCTGTTATGATCAGCTGGGATATCCTTGCTGACATTTCCTCCTATTTAAATTTTTAAGTACAGGTATCAGCATTTTATCAGCAGACTTGCCTTAGTCATGAAAACTCAAAGCTGGGTACAGATCTTTGCACTCAAAACAAAATAGGGATGCAAATTCAGAGGCCATTTTTGAAAATATTGTCCTAAGTGACTTGCCCAATGTCACAGAGGAAGCCTCTGGCAAAGCCAAGAACAATCCCCCAGTCCAGTGGCTTAACCACAAGACTATTCTTCCTCTTTGACATGAACAGTTGTATTATGCCAAACAAACAAAAACCCATTAAATTCTAACCATTAAATTTAATATATAGTTACAAATATATCTTTGTAAATGTAATAACCCCAACTGACTTGTTTTATTCATTAGCTTTAGTAAAGCAGTATGAAGTCAAGGATGTTTAGTAGTTCTAGTTTTTATATCTTATAATTAATTATTGGCAGAATTGTTTTCTGTATAGAGAACACATATTAGCTATCTGGGTCTGTTTCTTTTATTTTTTCCCCTCTTCAGTCTTATTAACAAATAAGTACTTTTGTGAGTCCTTAATTTGTGGACAAGACCTACACTGATGGATAAACATCCTCCACTGCAGTCCCTTTTCCACAGACACAATTCATCACACATTAGTAAATAAAATGAGTTGCAAGACAGTTAGGTTTGGTCTATACTTAAAAGTTTTATCAGCATTACTGTTTCAGTTAGGGATATGTTTTGTTTACTGACGCAGTTATAATGGTATAAAGGTGACTTATAGTTATTCCCCTATAGTTGATTGGCATTGCTAAGCCAACAGAACTAAGATTGAGTGAGCGTGATTCATTGCCTTCCTGTGCATCACCAATAGATTTTTTTAGTATGCTGCAACCAGTTATACCTGTGCAAACTCACTGAAGGCAATGGGGCTTGCACAGTTGTCCCTGAGGGCATGCTCTGAAGACAGTGGAGTCATCTAAGTATAACTGAGAGTGTATCTCAGCTTTTATAAGATTTGATGTCATGCAAGAAGTACTTTTAAAACCCCAGCTGTACTTTTAAAACCCAAGTCAGGTTTCAGGGATGGTGGTTAGGGGAAAACAAACAAATTTTTATGTTGTAAACTGAGAACAGTTGTATGGAAATGAAAAGCAAGGAACCAAACAACAGTGATTATAGACAGTAACCTCTCAGAGCAGAGTTGCACTTTAAGCCTAGCTCCCAAGTGGCAATCAGGGAGGTTATTTGCCATTCTGACAAATCACAGTGCACTAATCAGATCTCTTGCCTCAGATAAATCCAGATTTGCCCAGTATCCTTCTCAATCCCCAGCTTGTATTACCTGCAGGACCTTCTTTCCCACTGCTAGTTTCTCTCTCTGACCATTGAGCTGTGAACCAGCAAGAGAGCAGTACAGCACATATACAAGGTCAGGAAGAGAATGAACATTAAGCTGGAGGCAGGTGAAAAGTGACACACAATCTCCTTGGGAAGATGGAGAGAGTGGCTCTGGTACTTTACAGACGGAGGGAGAAGAAAGAGGCTGCCTGCTGATGGAGAAAAAAAAAGAGAAGAATAAATTCAGTTTGCCAGTGTAATTTGAGAGTGAGTGAGTGGGTGTGCATGTCACACAAGATATGGTGGCTGAGTGGTAAGGGTACTTGATTATAAACCTGAATATCATGGGCTTGAGGCTTGGGTCATCTCCAGTTCACCCAGCTGCAAAATGGGTACCTGATATATTGTGGTAAGACAGTGAAAGGTGGCCAGATATGATGCTAGCCGCATTACTCCCTTATGTATCACTGGCTATGAAACTGATGTGCCTTAATCACGTCAGCCCGATGAGACATTGGTTTGGGAGAACTTTGACAATAAATACACAGGATGGCTGTCATAAACATACAGCTAAGGGTAGCATAAAATCCCTCCTTTACCTGTAAAGGGTTAATCAGTTCCATTAACCTAGTTGGCACCTGACCAGAAGGACCAATGGGGAAAGAAGATACTTTCAAATCTGGAGGAATGGGGGGAAAGGTTTTTGTTTGTGCTCTCTTTGTTGTTCTCTCTAAGACAAAGAGACCAAGCAAGTAATCCAGCTCCTACTGAATGATACATCTAAAATTACAGAAATAGTAAGTAATAGCAAGGAAATGCGTTAGAGTATCTTTTGTTTTAGCTTGTGAATTTTCCCTATGCTAAGAGGAAGGTTTATTCCTGTTTTTGTTAACTTTAAAGTTTTGCCTAGAGGAGAATCCTCTGTGTTTTAAATCTTATTACCCTGTAAAATTACCTTCCATCCTGATTTTACAGAGGTGCTTCTTTTACTTTTTTTATAATAAAGTTCTGTTTTTAAGAATCTGATTGGGGTTTTTATTGTGCTAAAAACCCAAGTGTCTGGTCTGTGCTCACCTTGTTTATTCTCAAGCCTCCCCAGGAAAAAGCGGTGAAGGGGCTTGGGAGGATATTTTGGGGAAACAGAAACTCCAAGTTGTCCTTTTCCTGAATCTTTGTCTAACTCACTTGGTGGTGGCAGCAATACCATCCAAGGACAAGGAAGAATTTGTGCCTTGGGGCAGTTTTTAACCTAAGGTGGTAGAATTAAGCTTAGGGGGTCTTTCATGTGGATCCCCATATCTGTACCCCAGAGTTCAGAGTGGGGAGGGAACCCTTACAATGGCAAATTAAAGTAAAGTCAAAGCAAAGCAGAATAATTTTAAATCATTGCTTCAACTTTGGTTTGATCTCAAACTCTCCACAGATTTTGTATTTTAACATTTTCTGTATCTTCTGACTTGGATGATTCTGCCTCATTTCTCTTTGACAGGATTCTATGTTGAGGAAGGATAAACATGACAGTCAGCACTGTTCTGCTCTTTGAAACATAGGGAACTGTTTCCAGCTAGACAAGAAAAAGTTCTTAGAAAACTCTTGTATTCTGTTCAATATTTTCTCCTTCTAAAAGACAGACTTAAAAACAAAAGAATCCATGTGTGAAAGTGTACTGTCAACTTCTGTTATGTTTACTTTCTTGTAAGAGTAGATAGCTTCCCAATGTAGAATGTTTGTTTCTGCATGTTGTTATCTTGTTTACTTCTTAGCCATCAGAAACCATATTTGTAGTCTGTTAATCTCCCACTCTCTCTTTCAAATAATAATAATAATAAAAAAGAATCACTTTTGACAATACTTTATGTTTGAGAATAGTGAAGGAAGTAGGGGACAGCTTTCTCCTGATGTCACTTCAGTTTTGCTTTTGCAGCAGTAGCAAAGTGATAGCTATTCATATTTTCATGAACAAATAACCATATAAATTCCAACTCCACATTCCATCTAAAGTGGGGAAAGGGCAATATTATACAAAGAGACAGCTTTCTCTTCTTTTTCTCTCCTAATCTCAGTAAAGACCCCTGCATTTTGCAAAACATGGTGGTTTTGTATGTGTGTGTGTTTAAATAAAGCTTCAAAATTTTGCAGTCTTTTTGACTAAACTAAGGCTGTGGTTAAGGGAAGCATCCCCATTCATTAAAGCACTTTGCTAATGCTTATCTTGAATCACGTTGAGGACACTTAGCCACCTGATTAATTCTTCCAGAATCAGGAAAACACTTGCGCTTGTGCTTAAGCAATTTCCTGAATCAGCAGCTAAATTGGAAATCCTAAACATAAGAAGTGGGCAACACACTGAATATTTACACATCTGATTTACTTTGGAAGAACCAACGAAACAAGAAAATTAAGCTATGTGTGAAACTTCCTTTAATTTCACTGCTTTGTGCTCTGTCCACTATTTGGAAACCTCTGCAATATTTTCACATGATGCAGTAAATTACGTGGGGGGGGATGGAAATCAGTATATCTATATCTGGTCTTATGTAGTTTATATTGGATGAGACACATTTACTGATACATTTTGACTTCGTAAACAATTACAGAATAGAAATGGTTTTAAAACACACCATGGTAACTAACTATGAATGTAAATCAACAGCTAGAACTGCTATTTATCACTCTCATTCAGCTAAAACTCTATCCAATATTAACACTTCTGATCAAATTCTTCTATTTACTCTTCATTATTTATCCTCATGACAGGCTTGATTCTAAATTCATACTAATATAAATCTGTAGTAGTCCCCTTAACAGCAGAGTTACATGGGTATAAAGTCAGTGAAAGTGAGGTTGGGATTAGGTCCATTGCTGGACCCCCATAATGGGTACTTGATATTGTCATATATGTGGTATAATCTATTCAGGAAAGGAATTAGCACTGTAATGCTGATTATTTTCAAACTGTAAATAGCAGCATTTTTGGTGAGATTGTATTTGTCTCTGTATGTCCTCTGGATCCTCTTGTGGGCTTTTGGATACATGCTTTCTCTAAGTTTACCATGTCAGGTTGTAAAATATGCATCAACAGATAACCCCCTCTCCAGTAAGGAGGGTTATGAACAACAGGGTTTCCTTTATCAAAAGGGGTTTGATTAAAGACTAATTAGTAAAGATACAAAGATATTTGTAACTGTATATGAATTATGACAAAGCTCTGTCCTTGCCTCCGTGGGTCCCACATTTCCTGGCAGATTTCACAGGCCTCAGATTTCAGAGTAGCAGCCGTGTTAGTCTGTATTCGCAAAAAGAAAAGGAGTACTTGTGGCACTTTAGAGACTAACAAATTTATTAGAGCATAAGCTTTCGTGAGCTACAGCTCACTTCATCGGATGCAGAAGCCATCCCCAGAGGCTCACTGTGACCCTCTACGTAACCCTTCTTTCTCTAGAGACAATGGTCACAGTCTACTGAGCCATTTTCATCATAAGCCAGCAAGGGAGGTGAGAAGTTATCCTTCCTTGCACAGTCTCTGTTGTCTCCCAGTCTCAGTGATTAATCAGGGGGCAAAGATGGGGGAGGAGGAGCCCGGGCCCACCCTCTACTCCGGGCTCCAGCCCAGGGACCCTAATAGTATCAGCTATGGTAGCTGACCTTTTAGAAACATGACATGTACAATTCCCTGGGCTACTTCCCCTACAGCAGCCCTCACTTCCTCAAGCTCCACTTCACCATTACTTCAGGGCCTCCTTCCTTGTGCCTGTTATGGTGTGTACTACTCAGCCTCTCCAATCGCGCAACTTCTTCCACAACTCCTGACATGCACACCCACCTGACTCACTGGGAGGCTTTTATCTAGTTTCAGCCAGCCCCTGATTGGCTTCAGGTGTCCCAATCAACCTAGCCTTCTCCCTGCCTTCTGGAAAGTTCTTATTTGGCCCCAGGTGTCTTAATTGACCTGGAGCAGCTGCCATTTCACTTAACCTGGTACCTGGGATTTGTGTAGCCTCTCCTCCTCCTTCCCAGTCCACCATTGCTCCCGCTCAGGCCCAAGGGGCACCTCCCCAACTATGCCCAGACGAGCGGGAGAGCCCCGCCCCCACTGCTTGCAATCTGGCGGGGCCTATGGAGGAGGGTGCAGCAGGGACACCGCTGGGCATGGGAGAAGGCCCTCCCCAAGGGGAATCTTCCCTCCCTTGTGCTGCCCCACCGTTACCCCCTCGAGTCCCTGAGCCATTGCCTCTGCCCCCTGACACAACCCCTGCTAGCCAGCCCCCAGATGATGCCATGGAGGGCTGGGCCCTAGTCCAGGGGAAGCGGGGCAAGCGGAAGGCTTGAGCTCCACTCCTCCCATCTGACGCGGAGGCCCCCCGGAAGACCAGGAAGGGGGGCACCGATGCCGAGCCTTCCGCTCTACCCACGGGTGTGTTCCATCCACCAGAGCCAGCTGAGGAAGACGTGGTAGCACTGGAAGGCAGTATCTCCACTCCATGGGAGTCCCTCCCCTTCAAGGCCCCCAAGGCGCCATCTGAAACCTCAGTGTGCCCCAAGGCAACCCTCGCATCAGGTGCCAGCGGGGAGAATCCTGGGGTGTCGGAAAATAATTTCTCATCCATTTATGAGGAGATCGAGGCCCTGGGTCTGACCCCGGTCACCCAGGGGGAGGATGACCCTATGCCAGCGGGCCTCGATATAGGCGACTTCACTCCAGCCCCCCTTTCCCCATGCCCCCTCCCCCTAACTGTTGCTTCCGCTCCCACCTCCGAGGAGCTCCTGGACTCCTCCATCAACCCGGCTGCAGATGGCACCCCACTGAGGGCCGCCGAGACTGTTGACACGATGGCCATTGCCATGCGGCCGGGACCTGAGCCACCAGGGGCACCCCTCATTGGTGAGGAGCATTCGACCTCTTTCCTGGGAGAGGGCCCTATAGGAGAGAATTCACCTCCTGATGCCGAGGCTGCCAAATCCACCATAGATCCTGCACCCGGCATCACTGAGAGCCCTCTCCCAGCCCAGAATATCGCCTCTAACCTTGCCCCTGCCCCTTTCCCTATCCCATCCACCTCCCGAGATATTATTACCTTCCCTGGGGCTGTCTCCTTCCCTTTTCCAATCAATGACCCCCAGAGAGCGGCCTTTGTGTTTACCCGTCCCGACCCACCAGGGGCTGCTATCCTCCCTCCGCTGCCCCCTATCGCCCCAGCGTTCAGGCCAAGCTATCAGGAGCCCCATCGGGGGTCCACACCCTGCCTGCCCGTCTCAGTGGGCCACAGGCTGTACCAAGGGCCCTGTTGGGGAGTAATCAGGAGACCGTAACCCCAGCCCCCCATGCGCTGCGAGAGGAGTTGCGGGAGTTTCTAGAAGACGTCCGTGGCTCCCGCAACCAAGTACAGCTTCCTCTCCAGCGATGGGGGGACTTTAATCCCGCAAGGGCCCTCATGGGGGAGGGTAAAAGGACCGGGAGGCAGGGCGCCGCGGCCTACCAGCGGGTCCGCCTCTTCCGTGACTCCATACTCACCTACGGGGTAGGTCACGGACTGCTGTGCAGCTCGTCAGGAGCCGCGAGCATCCCTGCCGGTGAGGATCCCCCCCCAGCCCTCCTCATGGCACCTCTTACCATCGCAACATTGAACACCCGTGACTGTAGGATGGGTCTCCGCAGGTCCCAGGTTCTCTCCTTCCTTCCGGAGGCGGGGTACTCTGTGGTTTTCCTGAAGGAGACCCATACAGATCCGACCGCCGAAGACAGCTGGCAGCTGGATTGGGGGGACAGGGTCTACTTTAGCCATCTCACAGTTCGTACGGCTGGAGTGGTGACCCTGTTCTCCCCCGACCTATGGCCCGAGGTGCTGGGGGTCGCCGAGGCTGTGCCGGGCCACCTGCTGCACCTCCGGGTCCGCATGGAGGGGCTCGTAGTCAACCTCGTCAACATCTATGCCCCGGCAGCGAGTCCGGAGCGGCTGCAATTCTATCAGCAGGCGTCTGCCTTCCTCGGCACCTTGGATCCTCATGAATGCCTGGTCCTGAGAGGGGACTTTAACATCACCCTTGAGGAGTGGGACCGCTCAGGGACCGAGCAGAGCCCGACCGCCGCTGCCGTCCTCCAGGAGATAGTCAAACACCACTCCCTGGTGGACGTCTGGCACGACCACCACCCGGATGACACTTCCACGTTCACCTTTGTCCGGGTGGAGGCCCATCAGTCGCACCACTCCCGGTTGGACCACATTTATTTATCACACTTTCATCTTTTACAAGCCCACTCCTCCAGCATCCAGCCGGCCCCATTTTCTGACCATCATTTAGCCACCGTGACAACCTCCCTCTGCGCGGAGAGGCCGGGGCCAGCCTACTGACATTTTAACAACAGTTTGCTGGAGGACGCGGGCTTCGTGGCTTCCTTCCAAGAGTTCTGGCTGGCCTGGCGAGGGCAGCGGCATGCCTTTCCCTCGGCGCAGCGGTGGTGGGACCTAGGGAAGTTGTGCGCTCAGCTCTTCTGCCGTGACTATACCTGGGGCGCCAGCCGACAGAGGGATGCGGCGATAGAGCAGTTGGAACAGGAGGTCTGAGAGCTGGAGAGGCATCTGGCCACCATCCCCGAGGATCCGCCCCTCTGCGGAGCGTGCCGGGAGAAGCGGGAGAAGCTCCAGGCTCTCGAGGACCATCGGGTCCGGGGTGCCTTTGATCGATCCCACATTTGTCTCCTTCGGGAGATGGATCCCGGCTCCCGCTTCTTCTACGCCCTGGAGAAAAAGAGGGCGGCTAAAAAACATGTCATCTGCCTACTGGCAGAAGATGGTACCCCCCTCACGGATCCGGTGGAGATGTGCCGAAGGGCGAGAGCCTTCTACGCAAGCCTTTTGTCCCCGGATCCGACCGATCCTAACGCTTGCAGAGTGCTCTGGGAGGAGCTCCCGACAGTCAGCACGGGGACCGAGACTGGCTAGAGCTGCCTCTCACTCTGGCCGAGTTCTTGGAAGCCCTCCGTCGCATGCCCACCAATAAATCTCTGGGCATGGATGGGCTGACCGTGGAGTTCTACCGCGTGTTCTGGGACATCCTCGGCCCAGACCTAATCACCGTCTGGGCCGAGTCTTTGCAGAGCAGGGTCCTCCCTTTTTCATGCAGGCGAGCCGTGACGGAGCATCTGGCTTTGCCGCGTCACAGAATTTACTGTTTAAAGCAAACTATTCAAGTCAGGCTTTTAGCATCCTTTTCCCTAGGCCCATGTTATCTGTCACATGGGTTCCTGTCTAGGGGATAGAATCCTGCTGATTTGTACTAGTTGAGTTTTTCATGCATCATTTGGGGCAGGGAGCGTAAGATCTGCCCCTCTCCCTGTCACTCTAGGAAGTCACGTGGCATTCATTTCCCAAAATGTTTAACATTTATGGTTTCTGGTTTGGTTTCTTAAAAAATGAAGGAAAAAAAAGGAAATATATATAAAAAAGAAGGAAATATAAAAGATTTAGACCAAAATGTAAAGAGTCTTTACATACAAAGTGTCTTATCTTCAGTAGGATTTTACCTTAACTTAATTAAGTCAGGTTAATTAACTTGATGTAAGAACACACCTTTTTTCATACTAAAGACAAGGCCATGGAGAGAACTAAATATCTTTATCAGATGAGATTTATTTATTAGTTAATTAACACATCTGTTTCTTTATGCAATATTTGGCATATTATGATTAAAATGCACTGTCCCCAAAAGAGTTTAGAATAATTCAAATTACCTGAAACAATGAAATATATTACTTCCACTGGATAAGGTGGAGGGAAGCAAAATTACAAGACATCTGTGGAAAAAGAGGGAAAAAAAACTATGGTAGCACATATGCTGGCAAACCTCCTACCACACATAGCTACCTGTATTGCTTCAACAGTCTGTGACTGTACTGTGCTTATGCTGACTTTCTCCTGGGGCCAACTCCTCCTCTTTTCGCACAATCTTTCCACACCTTTGATCTCCTCTCCCAGCTTGTTGATTTCGTTTATTAGAATTCCAGGACAAGGTGCACTTAGAGAGCTAAAATATTTATTGTGAAATCCAGATTTCCTAGTGCAGAATTATTCCCTTAGGAAACATTCCAGAGGAAGTCATTTGATGAAAACCTTTGTCTTCCCATATCTTTAAACACAGTCATCCTGCTCTGAATAAGATGAAGGAAAAAATAAGCTATGAATTATGTTTGTTATTTCATAAGCATGTGTCTATTACTACTACTTTGATTAAAAATCAAAATGAAAGCTCATTTGCCTTGCCACTAACAAGCAATTCAATTAATGTTACCTGAGCTGTTGATGAGATACATTCTGACCTGTAGAAATAGGATAGCCGAGTACTAAAAATACTGCGGCTTCACCAGCATACACACAAAGATAAAGTTCTCTCACCTCAAAATACAGCATCTGGGTTTTTTATTTCAGACACCAATTAGATTCAGATTTTCAAACTTTGTTATCCCAAAGTAGGCACTTAATTCTACACTTGGGCTCTATAAAGAAGTTGTCTGATTTTAAGAGTGCTGAGTATCTATAATTTCTATTTTAATGAATTCGACCAGAGGGTGCTCTTTGAAAAAAAGAGTTCAGGAAAGGGGATAAATATTAATTTAGAAGCCTAACTTTAGGCTAACAAACTCTGAAGTTTTTGGCTAAAAATATAATAAGTAGCTGCTGTGTCTTGATTTTCACTCATGCCTTATAGAGTTAAGGTCCAGTTATGCAAACCTGGGAATAGGGATAGCTAGTTTATATCCAAGACCTGTTAAGATTCTAAGTTCACTAGAAATATTCCTGCAATTGAACAAATGTTACTGTCCTGTGTGTAGAAGACAAAATGTAGTTACAGATCAACACACATTAAAATATGTATATACTTAAATTTTGTATATCCTTAGGAATTGTGGTCATGAAAACAGTACACTTACGGTACACAGCATACACACCTGCACACCAAACCACTAATACGGAATCCAGTCTCAGTGTCCAGTATGCATGAGTCTCAGTTATTCTGATATTCCATCTTTCATGGGTTGATAAATCACTCGCTTCCATTCAAGACAGCAGTCAAATTAGCATATCAGCAGTGTTTTAACACGTTCCCTATCTCCCTTAGTCTCCACGATTATTTATAAAATAATCAAGAGAAAAATTATGGTTCCCAACGGTTTCAGACATGTTTGTCACTGAAACAACAAAGCTTGGTTTTAACTTGTTAAATGCTGGCATAGATGTTGCAAGTCTATTTTTTCAGGGACACTTTTATTATGTGTGTATAACACATGACTAATAATAATATTCAGCAATTAAAATATATTGTAGTTTCCCATTTAAAGCACTTTACCAACACTAATGTTCATGAGACCTCATGTGTGCTAGTTAAGTATGGTAATGCCCATCTTACAGAAGATAAGGTGGAAATTCATTCAGAGTGGTTAGCAGGATGAATATCAAAGGGCGGCTCTGGAGCATGCATTAGGGATTTATTTATCAGGAACTCTTAAAATTGGGATAATTTTCAAAGTGGATTCAAATTTTGACAGTGGATAGTCCAGGAATTCTGAAAATTAGCCCATGCTTTGGCTGCCTCTACTGGGAGTTCTGACCCTAGCTGCTCATACTTCGGGATTTTCAAGGGGCAACTATCACATTAGGGTAAGGTACAATTTTCACCAGTTTAAAAATAAAAGTGTGTTTCTGCACTGCTTTTAGGCCTTAGTACTCAGTTGGCAGCCAGGAAGGGATTATAGGATGATTATTAGATAATAGGAAGAACACAGACTCAGGAAACATGCAATTTAACAGAAAATGAAAATACTGTTTATATTAGTATCTATTTTTCATAGATTTATTCATAATAAAGTGAGAAGGGACCATTGTGATCATGTCCTCTGACCCGCTGAATAACACAGGCCATAGAACTTGCCTGATTTAATTCTGTTTGAACTAGGGAAGATCTTTTTTAAAAAGCAATAAAACTTGCTTTATAATTGTGAGTGATGGAGAATGTACAACAACTCTTAGTAAGCTGGGAAGAAGAATTTAATAAAAAAATGTGGATAATATTTGACAGCTTTTTAAGACCCTCACTAGATGCCCCAAAAGCCCCAAACCAAAATTTTAGGTAAAAGGCAGTATTGTTTAAAAAATAGCTTTGTTTATAGGACAAGTGGCGGCAGCTATAAAAATAATGTAGAACAAATAGAAAAAAGGGGAATTTGGTAGTAATGAATATAAATCAGAAGGTAGGAATTGTAGAAAATTGATAAGGGAAACACAGAGACACAAGGAGAGAGCAGTGGCCAGCAGGACAATAAGAAGGAGTTTATGTATACTAGGAACAAAAAGAATCCTAAGAATGGTATTAGTTCATTGTTAGAGGGAAATGGTAGAATTATCAGGAATAATGTATAAAAGGCAGAAGTTTTCAATAAATGTTTCTGTTCTGAATTTGGGGGAAAAATCAGATGTATTTATATATGATAACACACTTTCCATTCCCCTAGTATGCTATGAGGAAATTAAGCAGCACCTATTAAAGTTAGACATTTTTAAAATCAGCAGGTCAAGATAACTTACATCCAAGTGTTTTGAAAGAGATGGCTGAGGAGCTTGCTGGACTGTTAATGTTGATTGTCAAGAAGTTTTGGAACACCTGGGAAGTTCCAGAAGACTGGAAAAAAGTTAATGTTGTGTCAATAGTTTAAAAGGGTAAATGGGATGACCTAGTAATTATAGGCCTGTTAGTCTGACATTATTCCTGACCAAGATAATGAAGAGGCTGATATGGGACTTGATCAATAAAGAATTGAAGAAGGGTAATATAATTAGTGCAAATCAGCATAGGTTTATGAAAAATATATCCTGTCAAATTCACTTGAAATTTTTTAATGAGATAAGTTTGGTTGATAAATAGTGTTGATGTAATGTACTGAGACTTTTATAAGGCATTTGACTTGGTACTCCATGACATTTTGGATAAAAAACAAAAACAAAAAATACAATTAACATGACACTCATTAAATGGATTCAAAGCTGGCTAACTGATATGTCTCAAAATGCAATTCTAAATGGGGAATCATCACCATACAAGCGTGTTTCTAATGGGGTCCACAGGGATCAGTTCTTGACCCTATGCTATGAAACATTTATATTAATGAGCTGGAAGAAAACATAGAATCATCATTGATAAAGTTTGCAGATGACACAAAAATTGGGGAAGTGGTAAATAATGAAAAGGGCAGGCCACTGATATAGGGAGATCTTAATCATTTGGTAATCTGGGTACAAGCAAACAATGAGTTTTAATATGGCTAATTGTATAGCTTCTAGGAACATACTTACACACTAGGGAACTCTGCCTATAGACTGATCAAGTCACCCCTTCACCTTCTCTTTGATAAGTTAAACAGATTGAACTTGAGTCTTTCACTATAAAGGAATGTCTTCCAACATTTAATCTTTCTCATGACTTTGTTGGTGATTTTATGTGATTTTATGTAATAAGTAATTTTAAATGTTTAGGATAAGGTTTTTATATGGTTCCCCCCCTCATCAATATGAACTTTGGTAATTTTTAAAATGGAGTCAAACCTCCATTTTGTCTCCGGAGGCGGGAAAATTAAGGCACCAAAGCTGAAGCACGAACAGCTGGTTCAAGCCAGTTGAAACTGCCTTGTAACTCCCAACCCCTCAGAACTTTCCTGTCACTCACTCTTTATAAGGAACTGTGCCACATCATCACGGTGCTGTCCGTTAAGGAGGCAGCTGTGTGCGGTCGGGCTTTTGCGCAGGTCTCCGGATCAAGAGCAGTGAAGGATCCTGTGACACCAACAACTTACCTGCCATCCAGGATCCTTTGGTCCAACAGCAGCTTCGGTCCTATAGCTTATCAACATCCAGCAGCCGAGATCCAGTGTTCCTCCCCAAAGGCCAGCGTTTGGATCGAGGGTAGAAGATCCTGGACCCGCTGCTCACTACCACCTGACCTGTCCATAGATGACATCGGATTAGCAGTAGGCTATATAGGAGATTTAATGTGTTTTGTTCTTGTTGCCAAGGGAGGAGAATATTGGACTTGAGCTTCAAGCTCCTTTATTGCAAGTCCACTGTTTGCTGAGTGTTTATGTGTTTGCTTATGGTTTTCCCCTTACCCCTTTTATGTAATCAATCCTTAATACAATACTTACCTGTTTCAAACATAACTTTGTCTTTCCTCTTCTTTCTTACAGGATACTTGTGAGGGAGGGCGGGACACAGGAGCTGCTTCCTTAAGTGTTAGACCCTGATAGCAAGTCCAAGAACCTGTACCTATACAAGGGAAACAGTAAAAAGAAAAGGAGTACTTGTGGCACCGTAGAGACTAACAAATTTATTAGAGCATAAGCTTTCGTGAGCTACAGCTCACTTCATCGGATGCTCATGAAAGCTTATGCTCTAATAAATTTGTTAGTCTCTAAGGTGCCACAAGTACTCCTTTTCTTTTTGCAAATACAGACTAACACGGCTGCTACTCTGAAAAAAGGGAAACAGTGAGGCACATTGGGGTTCATTTAATTTTGATTTCTCCCCGGTTACAACTTTTCTCTAAATCCTCTCCAATTTTTCTACATTCTTGTATCATGGAAACCAGAAGCAGACACAGTACTCCACTTGTGGTCTCATCAGTGCTAAACACAAGGATAAAATAACCTCGCTAGTCCTAATAGGTATTTGACCATTTGTATAGCCATGTGGAAGTAAGAGTCTTTCAAGTTGAAGGCAGCGTGTTAATCATTGGGGTCCAGACATAGGATAATGGAAGCTAGAGTGTCCATGCCAATTTGTATAGGTCTTGCAAATCCAAAATAGGTCTGAGGACTCCCTTGGATTTAGAAATAAGAAAACAATGGGAGGAGAATCCCTTTCCCCGGTGCTGAGGAGGTACTTCTATGGCACTCAATTGTAAATGAGACAGTGGATTTTTTTGGATAAAAACAGTCCTGCGAGAGTGATCCCTGGAAAAGGATGGCAAAGGACATTGGGTTTCACAGTGCTAAGTACCCAGAAATCCATTGTAATTGGGGGTCTAAGCAATTTGGAAGTGGGATAACCAGTTGCCAAAGGGAAGTATACAACAGATTAAATCATGACACAATGGTTTGCTGTCCTCGACTAAGAAGTAAATAGACTTTGTAGAGGATTCACTCTGTCTGAATGACATTCAAGCAGAGTGAAGAGTAGGTGATCTCCTCTGGGACTTAAATCATCTCTTCAATTGCCTTGGAGGGTAAAACAGATATCTCCGGGAGTCTGAAGACAAAAGTGATTGTCCTTAGGGCATGGTGTATAAAAACCTAGAGATCTAATCGTTGCCTTAGAATTTTTGAGGGAATGCAGGCTTCATCCATTTTCTTCAGATGGAAGATCCTCAATTGTCTGTTGGATCTCTGCAGGAAATCCAGATGATTGCAGCTAAGTGACTGCAGATACCATCACTCTAGAGGTGAAATCCATACCATCCAAGGCCCCTTGAAGGGAGGTTCTGGCTACCATATGACCCTCTGTTAGCATGGTTTGATATTCCTGGTTAGTGTCCTCTGGTAGTTTGTCAGTAAATATATTGACATATCATCCCTGATTGAAAAACCTTGTCTGACCATGAAAGCATTTACAATCCTGAACTGTAACCCTGATGTTGAATGCATTTTCCTTCCAGAAAGATTTTCTTTTGAGTCTTTATGTTTTGGGGGAGGATTTAGTGTGACCCTGGCATGATTTCTCATTGACTGCAGTCACCATCAATGAACCTGGGGCAGGGTGCAAATAAAAATGTTCATAATGTTGGAATGGCACATAATTCCTCCTCTGCATTCTCTTTGCAGGGGGTGGAAGAAATGCTGGTGTCTGCCATCAAATTTGTGAGGACTTCAAGATGGCTTCATTAATTGGTAGCGTTACTTCGATAGGCCCACAGTTATGCAAGATATCCACTAATTTATCAGAGTGGAATAGACAGTACCAGTGTGTGTGTGTATATATATATATATATATATATATATATATATATATATATATATATATACACACACACACACAGTACATGAAAAGATGGGAGTTGCCTTACCAAGTCGGGGGGCAGTGCTAACAAGACAATTCAATTAACAGCAGCATACCAAGAGAGGAAAAACCACTTTTGTTGTGGTAATGAGGGTGGCTCATTTCAAACAGTTGACAACAAGGTGCGAGTAACTGTAAGGGGAAATTAGTATGGGAAAATTAGATTTTGTAATGACCCATCCACTCCCAGTCTTTATTCAGGCCTAATTTGATGGTGTTCAGTTTACAAATTAATTCCAGTTCTGCAGTTTCTCACTGGAGTCTGGTTTTGAAGTTTTTTTGTTGAAGAATTGCCACTTTTAAGTCTGTTATTGAGTGACCAGGGAGATTGAAGTTTTCTCCTCTTGGTTTTTGAATGTTATAATTCCTGATATCAGATTTGTGTCCATTTATTCTTTTACGTATAGACTGTCCAGTTTGACCAATGTACATGGCAGAGGGGCATTGCTGGCACAAGATGGCATATATCACATGATATGCCATCATGTGCCAGCGATGCCCCTCTGCCACGTATATTGGCCAAACAGGACAGTCTCTATGCAAAAGAATAAATGAACTATTCCCTGTACAACTGTGAAAGGCAAAGCAAGTTTTTAGTTGCTGCATACACCTCAGGTATTGTCAGTACCGAAAATGCCGTGTGCTTAATTGCCTGCTGATGTGCAGACAAAGTAGACAGCACAGGCAAAGGAATGAGAGGCACAGGCAATGGTTCAGAGGTCAGTACTGGAATCAATGACTCTGCTTGTGGAGCCAGGATAGTTTGCAATACTGGGCAGAGCCTATCCAGAGCTGGTGCTTTTGTAGTGACAATCAAGTGCCAATATCTGTTTTCCTTCTGTAGGGTTCCTCCGGGGACTGAGATCTCCTCAATGAGGAAGATGTCACACTTAGAGGCACACAGGTTTTTCGACTTCCTCAGCCTCGTATACACTACCAGGGAGAAAGAATGATACTTCATTTTTTAAGTCATCCAACGGGGAGAAGCAACAATACATGGTGGTATGCTCTGAAATGGAGCACAGCCCCTTATGCTCTGAGAGTCTGGATTCCAAGGGAGGATGCTAGGCAGTTTCCATAAGAATTTAACAAAGTCTCACAACCTTATATTTCTTGGTCCTTGCTTTGAATCCCCTGGAAATTGAGCACTCATCCTAAACATGGCCCTCATATAAAACACTTTAGACTATTGGAGTCAGTTTCACTGACTAGCATAGATGCCTTACAGCCAGAGTGGGGTTTAAAATCTGTAGATTTAGAAATGCACTAGTATTGAGCACCAATGATACTAGTACAAGTTGAAAACAAACAGAAAAAATAAAACAAAAATTAAGGAAATAAGTACCACTATCTGTAAACAACTAAACTAAGTATTTACAAAGTTTAATGAACTTTTCTCTAAACAGGAGGAAAAATTCTGCAAACAGGCACACACACTCTGACTATTTGACTACTGACCATGGACAGTGAGAAGGAATGGGGGCTGGAAATTCTGGGCAACTCCACCCCTTTATATCATCAGCTAGAAGCATGAGCATCTGGAGAACACATGCATCACCCAGATGGGTACCACCTTGGGAAAAAACATATCTGGCTTCAGTGCACTGTGTATGCTCATACCTCAAGTAGAATGGACACATGCAATCACTCAAAGAAAAATCTTTCCTTCAGCAAAAAATGGAGGAGGAAGAAAGGAAGGGGAGTGCAGTAGTAGCTGTACATAGTTTTCTCTGATATCCCAGTTACATACATTGACTTATGGAGCCTTTACTTTTGTTCTTTGTTTTCCTTAATCTAAAGAATGAATGTAACAAACAAACATTCAGTTGGAATTACTGATAATTCGTACCTGTGATTTACAGTAGAAAATAAGCTGATGCTCATGAACTGCCTTCTCTAAACAAGAGATAGGATACCAAGGATGTAGAATAAGAATACCAAATATGATTCTGCTACTCAGATGGTACATATAACAAATTCTATCAAAAATTCAGAAGGCACTCATATATATTCATTCCTACTTGCAAATCCAAATGCTTCTGCAAATATGACTTACATTTGTTATACACAACACAAATAAGGCCAAGAAAATGATGGGTTTATGTAGATGAAAGTAGAGCATGTTGAATCATTTATTGTGAATAATTTATTGAAAGAACTTAATCCCTTTTTCTGTTCATGGGTTATCTGTGAATAATCATGTTCATTATTAGAACTTGTTCTGTGAATAGCTTTTGAATTTACTATTTCTAATTCACTATGTGCAACGTGTGATTGGACACAAGTGACACTTCTGCTCTTATTTGGAACACCTATGCCAATGAGAAGTTTGTTTTTCTGTTCCCAGATTATCCTCAAACATTCATAATCATTAGTCTAATCCATTCATTGTGCTAACAACAACATGATTTTTTCCAAATACCCACAAGAACACTTTGGAAGCAAATAATCTGAGAGCATTTATTCACTTATTTTTCTATGAACAATGCTGTGAATAAAGTACCTTCATCCAAATATCCACAAGAAAGCAAATAAAATGAACATAAGAATGGCCATATTGGGTCAGAACAAAGATCCATCCAGCCCAGTAACCTGTCTACCGACAGTGTCCAATGCCAGGGGCCCCAGAGGGAGTGAACCTAATGGTTTCAGAGTAGCAGCCGTGTTAGTCTGTATTGGCAAAAAAGAAAAGGAGTACTTGTGGCACCTTAGAGACTAACAAATTTATTTGAGCATAAGCTTTCGTGAGCTACAGCTCACTTCATCGGATGCATTCGGTGGAAAATACAGTGGGGAGATTTATATACACACACAGAGAACATGAAACAATGGGTTTTATCATACACACTGTAAGGAGAGTGATCACTTAAGATGAGCTATTACCAGCAGGATGGAAGGGGGGAAGGAGGAAAACCTTTTGTAGTGATAATCAAGGTGGGCCATTTCCAGCAGTTAACAAGAACGTCTGAGAAATAGTCAATCTGTTTCTTCACTTCAGCAGGTGGGTATTGTAATTGTAAAGCTCTATGATATAACACATTTGCTCCAACCCCTCAGACAGAGACAAACACTTATAAGATCTCTATCAAGTGTTCTTACAATTACAATATCCACCTGCTGAAGTGAAGAAACAGATTGACAGAGCCAGAAGAGTACCCAGAAGTTACCTACTACAGGACAGGCCAAACAAAGAAAACAACAGAACACCACTAGCCGTCACCTTCAACTAAACCCCAACTAAAACCTCTCCAACGCATCATCAAGGATCTACAACCTATCCTGAAGGATGACCCATCACTCTCACAGATCTTGGAAGACAGGCCAGTCCCTTGCTTACAGACAGCCCCCCAACCTGAAGCAGATACTCACCAGCAACCACACACTACACAACAGAACCACTAACCCAGGAACCTATCCTTGCAACAAAGCCCGTTGCCAACTCTGTCCACATATCTATTCAGGGGACACCATCATAGCCTAATCATCATGGCCTAATCACATCAGCCACACTATCAGAGGCTCGTTCACCTGCGCAATGTGATATATGCCATCATGTGCCAGCAATGCCCCTCTGCCATGTACATTGGTCAAACTGGTCAGTCTCTACATAAAAGAATAAATGGACACAAATCAAACGTCAAGAATTATAACATTCAAAAACCAGTTGGAGGACACTTCAGTCTCTCCGGTCACACGATTACAGACCTGAGGTTGGCTATCCTTCAACAAAAAAACTTCAAAAACAGACTCCAACGAGAGACTGCTGAATTGGAATTAATTTGCAAACTGGATACAATTAATTTAGGCTTGAATAAAGACTGGGAGTGGATGAGTCATTACATAAAGTAAAACTATTTCCCCATGTTATTTCTCCCCCCACCCCACCCCACCCCCCACTGTTCCTTAGACATTCTTGTTAACTGCTGGAAATGGCCCACCTTGATTATCACTACAGAAGGTTTTCCTCCTTCCCCCCTCCTTCCTGCTGGTAATAGCTCATCTTAAGTGATCACTCTCCTTACAGTGTGTATGATAAAACCCATTGTTTCAGGTTCTCTGTGCGTGTATATAAATCTCCCCACTGTATTTTCCACCGAATGCATCCGATGAAGTGAGCTGTAGCTCACGAAAGCTTATGCTCAAATAAATACGTTAGTATCTAAGGTGCCACAAGTACTCCTTTTCTTTTTTGAACCTAATGGGTAATGGTCAAGTGATCTCTCTCCTGCAATCCGTCTCCACCCTCTGACAAACAAAGGCTAGAGACATTATTCCTTACCCATCCTGGCTAATAGCCATTAATGGACTTAACCTCCATAAATTTATCCAGTTCTCTTTTAAACCCTGTTATAGTCCTAGCCTTCACAACCTCCTCAGGCAAGGAGTTCCACAGGTTGACTGTGCGCTGAGTGAAGAAGAACTTCCTTTTATTTGTTTTAAACCTACTACCCATTAATTTCATTTGATGGCCCCTAGTTCTTATATTATGGGAACAAGTAAATAACTTTTCCTTATTCACTTTCTCCACACCACTCATGATTTTATATACCTCTATCATATCCCTCCTTAGGCTCCTCTTTTCCAAGCTGAAAAGTCCTAGCCTCTTTAATCTCTTCTCATATGGGACCCATTCCAAACCCCTAATCATTTTAGTTGCCCTTTTCTGAACCTTTTCCAATGCCAGTATATCTTTTTTGAGATGAGGGGACCAAATCTGTATGCAGTATTCAAGATGTGGGCGTACCATGGATTTATATAAGGACAATAAGATATTTTCTGTCTTATTATCTATCCCTTTTTTAATGATTCCTAACATCCCGTTTGCTTTTTTGACTGCTGCTGCACACTGCGTGGATATCTTCAGAGAACTATCCACGATTACTCCAAGATCTTTCTCCTGATTAGTTGTAGCTAAATTAGCCCCATCATATTGTATGTATATCTGGGGTTATTTTTCCAATGTGCATTACTTTACATTTATCCACATTACACTTCATTTGCCATTTTGTTGCCCAATCACTTAGTTTTGTGAGATCTTTTTGAAGGTCTTCACAGTCTGCTTTGGTCTTAACTGTCTTGAGCAGTTTAGTATCATCTGCAAACTTGTCACCTCACTGTTTACCCCTTTCCCCAGATCATTTATGAATAAGTTGAATAGGATTGGTCCTAGGACTGACCTTTGGGGAACACTACTAGTTACCCCTCTCCATTCTGAAAATTTACCATTTATTCCTACCCTTTGTTCCCTGTCTTTTAACCAGTTCTCAATGCATGAAAGGACTTCCCTCTTATCCCATGACAACTTAATTTATGTAAGAGCCTTTGGTGAGGGACCTTGTCAAAGGCTTTCTGGAAATCTAAGTACACTATGTCCACTGGATCCCCCTTGTCCACATGTTTGTTGACCCCCTCAAAGACCTCTAATAGATTAGTAAGACATGATCTCCTTTTACAGAAACCATGTTGACTTTTGCACAACAATTTATGTTCTTCTATGTGTCTGACAATTTTATTCTTTACTATGTTTTCAACTAATTTGCCAGGTACCGACATTAGACTTACCAGTCTGTAATTGCCAGGATCACCTCTAGAGCCTCTATAAAAGTGTCATGAATAACAGTAAAGTGAGTCAGTGGGTTTTATTTGCATTTGTGTATATTTCTGTAAAGAAATTGGTTACCACAAGGATTACCCCAGCTCCATATAACTGATTTGTCATCCAAATGGATCCAACCCATGATGGCCCTGACTTTCTGTTTTTGCTCAGCTACAGGGCAAGAGTAAAAGGTGGTTGTTGCTCCTTCAAGATACATATGCCACAACATTTTTTTTGTGGGATGTTGTATATTATTCTAATGCAGACAAAATACCGTCCTGTTTAATTTACAATATCTACATATATTAAAGTTCATCACCTTCCACAGAATTCCTAAGCAAGCTGACTGTAAAGGGGAAGAAACAAATATGCAATGAAACATATTTGCTAATTGGAATACTTGCTGCTAAGATCTTTTTAGTCAAGAAGCAAAGATTTGTCAAGTCAAAAGCCAATTCTGCTCATTTTCAGTAAATACTTACCCTCTTGCTCAAGTTCCCACCTGCTATTAAATGGAAAACCTGGAGAGCATTGATCAGTCCATTGCATTCAGCATGGTATGACTGTAGAATTTTAAGCAGTAAAGTGTATTTTTTATGAATAATGCTGTTACACCCTAGGAGGAATTTGTAGGTCTCATTTTTGTCTCTTGTGCTGCTTGCAGACAAATGTTAGAGCTCTCTTTTCCTGACAGCATGTATTTTAACAATTTGTCTGGGCATTTCTCATTTGAAATAGCAAATCAGAAAAAAATAGCAATAATAATTGGTCAGTAGAGAGTATAGAATGAAAAGAAAGATTAAGAGAGAAATAAAGTGATGTCCTAAAAGGGCTCCTTTTAGCACTAGCAGGAGTTTGGGATTGGGGGTCACTACTTTGCCTCCAGTTAGAACCTCTTCCAGATGCTGAAAGGTCCCATGTAATGGAGATTTGTCTCTGATTCTCTGCTCACCACTGAGGCTGTGCCTGGAGAATAGCTCTTTCTAGTCTGATGTCCCTTTCAGTCTCTCATTCATGCTGTGACCCCTCTCACGCTCCAGGAGTTTCCTCTTTGTGACTCAGGATGCTCCTTCTTCATGGCTTGGCCCTCCATCCTGTACTGTAGTTTTCCTCTTCCGGGGTATCAGTCTGACTGGAATGGCTGTTCAGGTATCATTCCCAGAATCCTCCAATTCAAAGCTATACCACTTCCCCACTGACAGGCAGGGGAACCCAAGCCCACCCACTATTCCAGGTTCCAACACATGGACCCTCGAATCAGCAGCCAAGGTTTGCACAGTCCCAAATCTTGCTGTTTTTTCCCACTACATTTCTATTAGTCTTTTGCTCAACCACCCTTCTTAGTAAACCCTTCCTTCAGAGCTAGGATCCAAGGGCTTTTACTCTCTCCCGAGGTTTCTGCCTTTCCTTCTCTATGTCAAGAGAGTGAGTGCAGAGTTCCATCCTGCAGCCTCCTTCTTTCATTCTTTTCCTTTCTTTTTATGGTGCAGCAGCCTCAGCATCTGAGGCTATGACTGCCATCTACTACAGTTTTCACATACATAAAAATCTAAATCCTCTCACACCGTCCCGTATCCTTAAAAAAGAAAAGTAAGGTGGTTTTTTTATTGCGACCCTACTTTTCCAGTACTTTCACCAATCCTTTCAGGCTATATTCTTTCACCTTGAGGCATATCAGTTCTTCATAAGGAATCTTTTTTTCTGTATAACTCTCTCTGCATTACCAAAGCTCTTTTCAACTTGGACTTTGCATGTGTTGTACAACCCATGTTTGGGCTTGTTTAGTAAATATGAATTACCATTCACAGTGACCTGTCAGTACACTTCATTTTCTTCTATCATAGAGATTAAATATACCATTATCTCAACTTTAGGACATATTTCATAGAACCTTCATTTTTTGTTGGGTTTTTTTTTACTCTTTTGTCCATAGTTCTTGCCATTCCTTCTTAAATTATCGCTTAATCAAACTTTTTCAGTCCCATTTTACTCAAAGGGATGTTAACATCAACTACATTTTTAATGCATTTTATTGCTTTTTTTTTCTGACATTTCATTGCCTGCTATCCTGACATATGCCTGATCTCACACTATTAATATATAGTTATATTAGCTACATAGTGCAATTAGCTATCTAAAGCTATCTCCACAGCTAAGAACAATATTTCATTAACTCATTCCTGATTTCTGAGGCTCCCTTTCTAGTCACCATTTACCCGATAAAGAATCAGATAGGATAGCAGTTATATTGGGGCATACATCCCTTGCCCAGCTCAGTGCCAACAGTGCCCATCATAATGTGCCATCCTAATGTCCACAAAATTGGATAGTGTCATGGATCTCTTAATTCCAAATTCAGGAATACAAAATGCTGTTCCCAATCCACTTGTGTTGTCATCTCTAGAGCAGTCAGTATAAATTTGGCAATGCTGACACTATTTGCCATGTATAATCTCATATTTTATTGTATAAATTCAAAATCTACAACTGGAGAGACAACCATCCAGCTATAGGTTGACTTCCCATGACAAAAGATTTTAATTTCTTCCAGACCTTCCTTTTTACTCAAGTCTTTTACCCATCTATTGACCCTTTTAGCTTGTGAGAATTTGTGGTGCCCAGTTACTTCTTGTCTACTTATTCACTTCCACATTAATGTTATAAATTTCTCCTTGCCTTCAAACAGTACATCTTCATCTACTTCCTTATATTATCTTTCCTGCCTTGAAGCATGTGTTGTTGCAACAATAGCATTTTTCCCTCACTAGCACTTTCCTCCTCCTCCACATTCTGCTGTGAATCTTTTGGTAGCCTCTGCATAGGATATTTTATGGATAATTTTTATTTTCTGTATCTCTCTAGCTCATTTATCTACCACATCCCCTTTGTATACTGCACTGTGTCTATCCCCACAATTGCTTCATTTTAGTTCCGTTCCCTCCATTCAGGTTTCAGAGTAACAGCTGTGTAAGTCTGTATTCGCAAAAAAGAAAAGGAGTACTTGTGGCACCTTAGAGACTAACAAATTTATTTGAGCATAAACTTTCGTGAGCTAAAGCTCACTCCATACAGTTCTCTTATAAGTGATCTCCGCATTTACCATGTCTCATTTTCCTCTTAAAGACAGCTGCCACATGCCCATACCTTTGACATTTTTAATATCTCACAGGGGCGGGGGTATATGGCTTCACTCGGAAGAGTTGATATCCACTTGAACTTGGATTACTTTATTTTTACATCACAGTTTCTTTATTCCAGCCAACTGAAAGCAGCACGTTTATTGCTTCAAACTTTTAAAATCCTTAAATAACTATGCGAAAAGTGACTTTGGAAAGTTTACTCTTCCTGTCTCCAGTTTTTGCCACACTATTGAATCAAAGTGCCTGGCCTTTATTTTAAGACTATGGCTTACTATTGTTATCCTAATAAAGGTTTATAATTATTTCTCCTAAATACTCTTGGCAGCTATGATCTACTTTAACCCTATTGAGTAGCATTTCACCTTTAAATGTTAGTTGGACAGCTCTGGATGGTTTTTGTTCTCCCTCTCTCATGTTAGTCAGTCGCTTAACAAGCAGCATTTGGTCCTCGCCTATGCCTCTTTTAATTTCATCCTCAGTCATGCCTAGGGGAGCCCCATACATTACCCCTCTTTCTTCTGTCAGAAATTTATGTAGCTGGCAAATTACTTTTATTTTCCCTAAAACTGTAGTTTTAAGAAGTTTCTCAGCCTGCTCCTTATGTGTAGGTTCTACTCAGAAATCTTTACCCTGCATTCATTTAGCTCTTACCAAATCTCTGACACTCACATAATCCATTCCACTGTTTTCAAGGGATTAACATCTCATATCTTTTCATTTTTGGCTAGTCATTTTATAATTATAAGACATCAATCCATTTCCTTACTCTCTATTTTCCATCACTGTCTGCTGCCTCTTCTTCAGATACAAATATTTCTATTCTTTTTTTCTTCCTGATCTGAAGCTATTCCTTATCCGTTGCTTTTTCTCCCTGATTTTCCAACATAACATCCAGCCTTTCTCTCCCAGCCTGTATTTTCCTCTCTGTTCAACCAGCTAGCAGCCAGCCGAAGCTGCCCCTGAGTTCCAAGCCTAGAGTTGCCAATTTTGGTTGGACATATTCCTGGAGATTTCATCACATTACATAATCTTTAATTAAAGATTAATCTTTAATTTCTGGAGACTCCAGAACAATCCCAGAGGGCTGAAAACCCCATCCAAGCCCCAGATCTCAGCCTCTCCTGGCCTACACAGCCAGCCTGGCTAGCCTCAGGCAGCCTTCTTCTGTCCTCACTTTCTGGCTTTTTATCAGCCTCAGCTGCTCTTGCTCAGCTAGTCCCTCAGTCAAAGCTTGCCCATCAAACCCAACAGTAACTCAGGTGTGGCCTATCAGGTTACTTAACTCTTTTTGAGCACATTAAACTTTTGTAGGCTAGAGAGAGGTGAATACCCTATCACAAGGTCTCTGTTGGAGGGGTCAGCTGCATCCTTTCACTGACCACCTTACGTGGAAAAGAAGATAGGATGATACTGGTGTATGTTAGGAATATGAAAGCCTGGGGAGAGGAGGCTAGCTGGCTGTGAGGATTTGGCCCCTTAATATCTGTGATGGTGGGCATGGGAAGAATAGTCAGAAAAGTTTTGGGGTAAGGTATAACCCACAGTTGAGATGTCCAACCTCAATTCCATCAGTTTCACCTTCAATTAACTCTGAGGGCTGGGGTGTTGGTGAAGACAGATTCTGGTCTTCAGCTATAGTTGATAATTAATAAAGTGTCAATTTTCAATAATTTGATCAAAAATGAGGCCCCTAGTTTGGCATATGTTATCAGAATTTGGCTGAGTGACAGAGCTTGACAGGCACAGTTGAAGCAAGACAGGTATTAGCTATATAACCCCTAAGAGAAATTTTCGGAAGGGGAAAAGAGTATACTTCTTTTTAGTGGGAACAATGGCAGAGAGACAAGTATTTGGCACAGGCAACATCACATGTATCTCTGCAATGCCAATTCCATCTCCTTCATTTCTATAGCAATGTCTCTGGAATTCCTAGGTTGTTTTGAGTAGTTTGTTTAGTCAGAGACTTAATTTTCTCCAATATATTGTGCCTACACATGCACTATATATACACACTTATAGCATGGCTGGGCTTGGGAAGATTTGCACCAAAACTAAAATTTTGATCTACATAGTACCGAAAGGTTGAGATAAATTCTATCAGTAATATTATTGGTACAACAAAGAACTAACTAGCAAACGCACTGAACCTTCTCTTTCTGTTTAGTAAATGATAAAAAATAAATAGAGACAAGACACTGGAAGTCTTCTAGTGACTAACACATTTTTGCAGTTGTTAATATCCTTCATTGGTTATTAGTGTGTGTCTAATACTATTACTACTGAAGAGTGATCAGTGAAAACATTAAGATGAAGTGTCTCCATGAGGCAAGCTGAAAAACTCTTTTTGAGAGACTAACTTACAGATACACAAATTTTTATGTTGATAACTCCAATAGCATTCTGGACAGTTTATTTCTCACTGAATTAGTTTTACTGGCTATAAAAATGCATTTTGCTTGTACTGTCAAATACACTAGACTGCAGGAAGAATGAGCCAGCCTGGTACCCAGGAGATCTATTTATTAATAGTGCTCTGCCACTGACTTCCTATGTGACTTTGGGCAAGTCATTTTGTCTCTGTGCTTCAGCTGCCCATCTGTAAAAAAGGGGATAAAGTATCTACCACTCAAGAGTGTTATAAGACTAAATACATAAAAGACTGTGTGGATCTCAAATACTACAGACATTAATGAAGGTCAATATTCTCAAAGATTGGATATAATATTTCCTTCAGGGGACATGGAGATGCTTTATGCAACACTGTGCCTCTACATACACATTTAAATCAAATGTAGCACAGAAGACAACAGGGGAGTATTTTGAGAGAGTTTGGAAACTTCTGATGCAAATGAAAGCAGATCGCTCAAAGTGACTCATTAGAAGCGCTCAGTGGAGGCATCCCATGAGGCATGAGCTTAGGATGATGATGATGCTCTGGGTTATCAAACTATGCAGATATATAGCTGGCTCAGATATATAGCTGACAGATCCCTTTATAAGTGTTTTTGTTTGTCTTCATTAATATGTTTGATAACTGAACCATTTCTATCATAATGTTTGGAGAGTCACATCTTATGTTGTCATCTTTGACAAACCCTGAAGATCTATACATGCATAATCAGAGATTCAGACCTAGATGAAATCTAATTGTTTGTTCTCTTCATAGGCATTTTCAAAAGAAACTCCACGTCAAAAGATTGGATACCTCTTTTCCCATCTAATCCAATCCATGTTTATAATAAAACTTGTCCCTTCACTATTTTCCATGCTGATGCAGCACATGCTTATCAGTTACGTATTCTATAAGAAAAATAATTTTATTTATAGAATATTAAGGATGCATAGTAAAGCTCTCAAACATCAATAAATACCAAAATAAGGTGCCTCTTCAGGCTAAGTAATATGATATGATCTCAAATGTTTGTGTGTGTGTGTGTGTGTGTAGAATCATAGAATATCAGGGTTGGAAGGGAATTCAGGAGGTCATCTAGTCCAACCCCCTGATCAAAGCAGGACCAAACCCCAACTAAATAATCCCAGTCAGGGCTTTGTCAAGCCTGATCTTAAAAACTTCTAAGGAAGGAGATTCCACCACATCCCTAGGTAATTCATTCCAGTGTTTCACCACCCTCCTAGGGAAAAAGTTTTTCCTAATATCCAACCTAAACCTTCCCCACTGCAACTTGAGACCATTATTCCTCGTTCTGTCATCTGCTACCACTGAGAACAGTCTAGATCCATCCTCTCTGGAACTCCCTTTCAGGTAGTTGAAAGCAGCTATCAAATCCCCCCTCATTCTTCTCTTCCGCAGACAAAACAATCCCAGTTCCCGAAGCTTCTCCTCATAAGTCATGTGTTCCAGTCCCCTAATCATTTTTGTTGCCCTCCGCTGGATGTTTTCCAATTTTTCCACATCCTTCTTGTAGTGTGGGGCCCAAAACTGGACACAGTACTCCAGATGAGGCCTCACCAATGTCAAATAGAGCGGAACGACCATGTCCCTCGATCGGCTGGCAATGCCCCTACCTATACAGCCCAAAATGCCATTGGCCTTCTTGGCAACAACAGCACACTGTTGACTCATATCCAGCTCTCATACACTGTAAACCCTAGGTCCTTTTCTGCAGAACTGCTGCCTAGCCATTTGGTCCCTAGACTGTATCAGGGCATGGGATTCTTCCGTCCTAAGTGCAGGACTCTGCACTTGTCCTTGTTGAACCTCATCAGATTTCTTTTGGCCCAATCCTCTAATTTGTCTAGGTCCCTCTGTATCCTATGCCTACCCTCCAGTGTATCTACCAGTGTCATCTGCATACTTGCTGAGGATGCAATCCATCCCATCATCCAGATCATTAATGAAGATATTGAACAAAACCTGCTGGAGGACCGATTCTTGGGGTACTCCACTTGATACTGGCTGCCAACTAGACATGGAGCCATTGATCATTACCCGTTGAGCCCGACAATCTAGCCAGCTTTCTATCCACCTTATCGTCCATTCATCCAGCCCATACTTCTTTAACTTACTGGCAAGAATGCTGTGGGAGACAGTGTCAAAAGCTTTACTAAAATCAAGGAACAACACATCCACTGCTTTCCCCTCATCCACAGAGTCAGTTATCTCATCACAGAAGGCAATTAGGTTAGTCAGGCATGACTTGCCCTTGGTGAATCCATGCTGACTGTTCCTGATCACTTTCCTCTCCTCTAAGTGCTTCAGAATTGATTCCTTGAGGACCTGCTCCATGATTTTTCCAGGGACTGAGGTGAGGCTGATTGGCCTGTAGTTCCCAGGATCCTCCTTCTTCCCTTTTTTAAAGATGGGCACTACATTAGCCTTTTTCCTGTCATCTGGGACCTCCCCCGATCGCCATGAGTTTTCAAAGATAATCGTCAATGGCTCTGCAATCACATCCGCCAACTCCTTTAGCACTCTCAGATGCAGCGCATAAGGCCCCATGGACTTGTGCTCATCCAGCTTTTCTAAATAGCCCCGAACCATTTCTTTCTTCACAGAGGGCTGGTCACCTCCTCCCCATGCTGTGCTGCCCAGTGCAGTAGTCTGGGAGCTGACCTTGTTCGTGAAGACAGAGGCAAAAAAAGCATTGAGTACATTAGCTTTTTCCACATCCTCTGTCACTAGGTTGCCTCCCTCATTCAGTAAGGGGCCCACACTTTCCTTGACTTTCTTCTTGTTGCTAACATACCTGAAGAAACCCTTCTTGTTACTCTTAACATCTCTTGCTAGCTGCATCTCCAAGTGTGATTTGGCCTTCCTGATTTCACTTCTGCATGCCCGAGCAATATTTTTATACTCTTCCCTGGTCATTTGTATAATTTTCCACTTCTTGTAAGCTTCTTTTTTGTGTTTAAGTGTACATGGGTACATTGGTTTAAGCCACTTGTGTATTTGCTCTGATCCTGTGTTGTGTGTGTGTGCTGGCAGATCATTTCCTGACCTTTCAGAGCAGAATTCCTATACCTATATTCATGCTGAGTTGCACTTTACAAGTGATCCCATCGATTCTGCTTGGCCTCTATATGTATGAAGGACATTAAAAAAAACGATTTCCCCCAATCAATTCTGTATAGCTATGGTGGGTCGCACACCTGCAGCCCCCATGTTTTGGAGCTGGCCAGCCTCCCCAGAGAGGAATAACCTTTACTGTACAAATGACTAGTGAGCATGCAATTTCTGCACACCAAGGAACTCCCTCCTTGGTGCTTCACTTGGGTCATTGCTATGGATTGTGTGCAATTCAAACAGTCCATCCCTCCTCCTAATTCCCTGAGATTATACAGAGTATCTTCTTAACATTCAGGATCATGTTTAAGAAACATTCAGGATAACAGCTGGAAGCAGAACATTCATTCCCCAATGGCAAACATAAGGCCAACTTCTGCCACTCATTCATGTTGTGTAGCACCTTGTTTTAGTCTGGCTCATTGTTTTTAAACAAGTGAGTAAGTGCTCTCTAATGGGAATAAGATTTGTACAATAGTTGGTTTGCATTAGTAAACACACTGATATCAGAGGTGAAATATCCCTGCATATCTACTGTGAAGTGAAATCCAAGTTCACTGCCTTAAACAAGCTCATCAAATACAGAAAGAAATTTCAAACTGAAAAAAAAAACCCACAAAAACAAAACAAAACAAAACAAAAAAAAAACAGTTCACTCTTTAATGTACTTACAGGTGTGATTTTGGTATCACTGCTTTTTGATGGATACATTCTGCATCCCTGCCGCTTCCCCAGGGCCAAATAAGATCGCTTTGTCTATCCACCATGGCACCAGGACCAGAGGAGCTTGCTCTTTGCCTCCTGCATCCCCAGTCCTGGGGCTGAAGGAGTTCGGTGCCCCTCCTTATTACTGGGGGGCCCTGTGCCCCTCCTTGTGACCCTTTTTGCACACTCCTGCTGAAAGTTAATGGGAATGAAATCACTTCAGTGTTCAGTGAGAAAACATGCCTAAAACTGATTTTAAAATAACATGTTGGCTTTTTCCTAGATTTGATAGAATCTTCACAAGAGTTTCAAAAATGAAATATTCCTATCCTTATCGGGTTGGTGAATTACTTGCCTATTGTTTTCCTCACTTCTTAGGGTTTGCTTTGGTGAGACATGAAAAAAAAAAATTAGTTGGAGGGGTTTATTTATTTATTTTAAAGACAAAGTATAGTGTTCCTCAGTCATGCTGGAAATTATTTATTGCCATTATTCAATTTGGATGCACTAAGAAGGGACCAAAAAACCCAGCAGCTTTCAGTGTTTGCTAATATTAGTTGTATCCCAGTGATTTTGATTACTGTCATATTTAATTATTCTAAAATGCGTAACAGTTATATCCTTCATTAGTGAGTCCCCACACACAAGGGACTTGATTCTACTTACACTGACATCAAAGGCTAAGTTTCTATTGATTCAATGTAAGTAGGATCAGGCCCTCACCTTTTAAAAAGCTTGCAGGCCAGACAATGGCAAGTTCCTGAACAGGAAGGGTACAAGGAACCTTCCTCCTCCCTTCAATCCTATGCAAAGACCTTTCAAAATTGCAGTCTCTGCACTTAGGGCAGCATACAGGCTGCCTGCTAAAGTGAGTTGCCAGGAGCATGTAAAAAGAAAAGGAGTACTTGTGGCACCTTAGAGACTAACAAATTTATTAGAGCATAAGCTTTCGTGAGCTACAGCTCACTTCATTGGATGCATTTGGTGGAAAAAACAGAGGAGAGATTTATATACACACACAGAGAACGTGAAACAATGGGTTTATCATACACACTGTAAGGAGAGTGATCACTTAAGATAAGCCATCACCAGCAGCGGGGGGGGGGGGGGGGGGAAGGAAAACCTTTCATGGTGACAAGCAAGGTAGGCTAATTCCAGCAGTTAACAAGAATATCAGAGGAACAGTGGGGGGGGGGGGGGGCGGCAGAAATACCATGGGGAAATAGTTTTACTTTGTGTAATGACTCATGTAGATTTCCATGCTAAGGTACACATCTTGGAACAAAAACATGTAGGTCATACTTACAGAATGCTGTCTCTATCCTGGGAAGCAGTGACTTTGTAAAAAGATTCGGGGTTGGGTGGAGAATATGAGCTCCAAAGTAGGCTGCAGCCAAAGAAATATGCAATCCACATGCATTAACAGGAGGATCTCGATTAGCAATAGAGAAGGGTTTTTTGTTTTGTTTTATGTTTTTTCTTTCTCTAGTTTAGCAACTGGTGCAAACACCACTGTTGGAATACTGTGTCCAGTTCTAGTGCCCATATTCAGAAGATGTTGATTAAATTGGAGATTAGACCCGAAAGAGCTCTATCTACATCGACTGTGATTTGTGATCTATTGTGACTTGATTACAGTCTATAAATATCTACATGGGGAACGAATACTTAATAATGGGCTCTTCAATCTAGCAGAGAAAGGTTTCAGAGTAGCAGCTGTGTTAGTCTGTATCTGCAAAAAGAAAAGGAGGACTTGTGGCACCTTAGAGACTAATAAATGTATTTGAGCATAAGGTTTTTTGAGGTACAGCTCACTTCATCGGATGCATTCAGTGGAAAATATAGTGGGGAGATTTATATACACAGAGAACATGAAACAATGGATGTTACCATACACACTGTAACGAGAGTGATCAGGTAAGGTGAGCTATTACCAGCAGGAGAGCAGGGGGGGATTTTTTAGTGATAATCAAGGTGGGCCATTTCCAGCAGTTGACAAGAACATCTGAGGAACAGCGGGGGCAGGGCAGGGGGGTGAGGGGTAAGTATTCAGCCGTCTCTCGTTGGAGTCTGTTTTTGAATTTTTTTTTTTGAAGTATTGCCACTTTTAGGTCTGTAATCAAGTGACCAGAGAGATTTAAGTGTTCTCCGACTGGTTTTTGAATGTTATAATTCTTGACGTCTGATTTGTGTGCATTTATTCTTTTACGTAGAGACTGTCCAGTTTGACCAATGTACATGGCAAAGGGGCATTGCTGGCAAATGATGGCATATATCACATTGGTAAATGTGCAGGTGTACGAGCCTCTGACAGTGTGGCTGATGTGATTAGGCCCTATGATGGTGTCTCCTAAATAGATATGTGGACACAGCTGGAAATGTGCTTTGTTGCAAGGGTAGGTTCCTGGGTTAGTGTTTTTCGTGTGTGGTGTGTGATTGCTGGTGAGTATTTGCTTCAGGTTGGGGGGCTGTCTGTAAGCAAGGACTGGCCTGTCTCCCAAGATCTGTGAGAGTGATGGGTCGTCCTTCAGGATAGATTGTAGATCCTTGATGATGCATTGGAGAGGTTTTATTTGCGGGCTGAAGGTGATGGCTAGTGGCGTTCTGTTCTTTTCTTTGTTGGGCTTGTCCTGTAGTAGGTAACTTCTGGGTACTCTTCTGGCTCTGTCAATCTGTTTCTTCATTTCAGCAGGTGGGTACTGTAGATGTAAGAATGCTTGATAGAGATCTTGTAGGTGTTTGTCTCTATCTGAGGGGTTGGAGCAAATGCAGTTGTATCGTAGAGCTTGGCTGTAGACAATGGATTGTGTGGTGTGGTCTGGATGAAAGCTGGATGCATGTAGGTAGGAATAGCAGTCAGTAGGTCAGTAGGTTTCCAGTATAGGGAGGTGTTTATGTGACCATCACTTATTAGCACCGTAGTGTCCAGGAAGTGGATCTCTTGTGTGGACTAGTCCGGCTGAGGTTGATGGTGGGATGGAAATTGTTGAACTCATGGTGGAATTCCTCAAGGGCTTCTTTTCCATGGGTCCAGATGATGAAGATGTCATCAATGTAGCGCAAGTAGAGTAGGGGCCTTAGAGGACGAAAGCTGAGGAAGTGTTGTTCTCAGTCAGCCATTAAAATGTTGGCATACTGTGGGACCATGCGGATACCCACGGCAGTGCCGTTGATTTGAAGGTATACATTGTCCCCGAATGTGAAATAGTTATGGGTGAGGACAAAGTCACAAAGTTCAGCCACCAGGTTTGCTGTGACATTATTGGGGACACTGTTCCTGATGGCTTGTAGTCCATCTTTGTGTGGAATGTTGATGTAGAGGGCTTCTACAGTCATAGTGGCTAGGATGGTGTTTTCAGGAAGATCACCGATGGATTGTAGTTTCCTCAGGAAGTCAGTGGTGTCTCCAAGATAGCTGAGACTGCTGGTAGTGTAGGGCCTGAGGAGGGAGTCTACATAGCCAGACAATCCTGCTGTCAGGGTGCCAATGCCTGAGATGATGGGGCGTCCAGGATTTCCTGGTTTATGGATCTTGGGTAGCAGATAGAATACCCCAGGTTGGGGTTCAGGGGTGTGTCTGTGCAGATTTGTTCTTGTGCTTTTTCAGGGAGTTTCTTGAGCAAATGGTTTAGTTTCTTTTGGTAACCCTCAGTGGGATCAGAGGGTAATGGCTTGTAGAAAGTGGTGTTGGAGAGTTGCCTAGCAGCCTCTTGTTCATATTCTGATGTATTCATGATGACGACAGCACCTCCTTTGTCAGCCTTTTTGATTATGATGTCAGAGTTGTTTCTGAGGCTGTGGATGGCATTGTGTTCTGAACAGCTCAGGTTATGGGGCAAGTGATAGTGCTTTTCCACAATTTCAGCCCATGCAAAAGATATCACATTATCCAATGGCTGGAAGTTGAAGCTAGACAAATTAAGACTAGAAGTGATGTGTAAATTTTTACCAATTAATTATTAGAACTATTTACCAAGGGTTGTGGTGGATTCTCCATCCCTATCAATTTTTAAATAATGATTGAATGTTTTTTTTAAAAGATATTCTTTAGGAATTATTTTGGGGAAGTTCTATGTACTGTGTTATACAGGATATCATACTAGATGATCACAAAGGTCCCTTCTGGCCTTGTAATCTATGAATCTTTAAGAAACCTAAAGGATGAAGGGGAGACACACAACAAGAAATAAGAGAAATGTTAATTCTGTTGTTTTAAAAAATCCATTTTGTTTCAAGAAACCACCACTTGTATTTCTTACAATATGCATTATACAATAATTGTGAAAAAATATTATTCCATCATATTTACTGGCATAATATTAATGGTCATTGATTTTTATCGATCTAGTTACTGTATAATTTAAAAAATGTATTAGGGAGAGAAAGTTATAGGTGAAGCGGATATTAGTGGTTGATGTAATTTGAAGCATCAGAGTCATTTTTACTTCCAGTCTTTACCAGTTGTATTGAAAGGAGACTTTCTTAAACAGTCTTTATACTGAACATGTATTTTAAATTAAGTCAACAATTCATTAAAAATCTACTTTAAAAAAGAATGTGCATTGGCTTCATTTGATCATGTGACCAGGAGAGGAGAGACAAAGGGAAAGAAGAGCCCCCACTAGAATCCACTCACCGGGACAGCCTCCAATTAAAACCAATGAGTAATATGCTCAGAAAATACGAAAACTCAGTAACAACTTCAAGCCAAGATTTGATTGAACTTTCTGGATCACTTAAAATATAAACAAGACGTCAACATAAAGCGATCATTTAATTTGAAAACCCTCCACTGGGATACCCGTAATTTCATCATTAATCCTAATTGCTCAACCTATGGCGCCAAGGATAAACTAAATAAGAGGAAAAACAGATCTTTTTATTTTTTATTTTTAGTAATAAAGTTCCAGTATGGGAAGACATTAAGTGGTCTAACACTCAAAATGACCTTTTGTTATACAACTACACTGCAATAAATATTAGATGTGTATATTTTTTTTAATTTTACATATCAACCCATATGGATGAAGTTTGTAATAACTTCTATTGATGAAACTTTAATTTGGAATGCTAGGATGGACCAGCTAGTCTGCTCCACTCCTTCTAATCTCCAATGAGCAAAAGGTGGCTGCCCTTCTGGGCTACTGTGTGACAATAAGCAGTAATATTACAGCAATTATAGTTGGAATCAAAAGTTCCTATGTGTATTATAAGGAGAAGCGTTTTCAGTGAAACCGCATGCGTGGACTTACACACTCAAAGTGACAGATGCTAGAGACAGGAAAGCTAATGATCCAACCAGCGGACCAAATTCAGTGATGAATCCTGGTCACATGCCACGTGAGGTACATTGCATATATGATAAGAAGAACCAGATTGTATTTTATATGGTATAAGAAGCAAACACTGCACAGTACTAAGAAAAGGGAGAGAGATTTGATTACAAAAATATGCCAATAATTAACCCATTAGAAGTTATTATTTTAACCATTTAAGGGAATAGTCTGACTGAACATGGCACCACACCTGTTGCAGGATCACTGAAGTTAAATAGGAACAAGAACAAACATGTATGATCCTTTACATATATCTCAAGAAGGAGGTCAGAATCAAGAGGTGACTGGAATCAGGAATCTGCCCACTAACTTCTCATGTGCTGGAAGTTACACACATGTCAGTGTTTGCAGGAGTAGGGCTGTAAAGTCAGAGAGTGTATAGCAACTTACTTATATCTTTTGTAACAGATCTCTGTCTTTTGTATATATGTGACTTAATATTTAAATCCTCCCAATTTGAAAGTAAAGATAAGGAAGATGATGATAATAAAATACTATAGGAGAAATTGGATGAATACTTTGTCCACAGAAGTAATATAAGTAATAACAATGTGTTTCTACCAGAAGAAACAAATGGGAATCAAAAGAAGTATTTACAATGAGTTTGAATGAATTTTCAGACAAGGAAGAGTTTGGACGAATACATCAGGGACAAACTTGTAATATGCATCTTAGATAAAGAGCTTCCCAGAAACTGAGGCTAGAGTCTGACCTGACTTGGAAGAAAATTGCATAGTCCACTTATATTTTGTATTTATAAAATCATCATGGAGCCATGAAAGGGCTAGATGAGGTAGCAGAGAAATCCCAGGGGGAAAAAAGGGTTAGGGGAAAATCTTCAGGGGAAAAAAAGGTCAGATCATAGTGCAATAAACCATGTCTGAATCAAAAGCAAGGTTCTAAATTCCCTTAGTGTGTGTTTGGGGGAAGAGCATTCACTTGGTGCCAACTGGAGTTAGTGTGGATGTCCAGACAGCAAGTGCAAAAAAAAAAAAGATAATTTTGCTCCTGTGGTAACACAGCAGGGAACTGAGCAGCTTCATTTCATATCCTGTTGTCGGTATATGGTTGTTTGTTGTATCAGGTGCCTACCCAGATGGGTCCACTAAAACATAGAAAAGAAGCATAAATATTAAGGAAAGCAAAGTCAAATTGAAAAATTGAAAAAAAGTTTAAGCATGTGTGAGGGCTGAATCAATTCTCATCATCTAAACAGTCCTTCTCAATCCACAAAGAGTATCTCAATCTCAAGCCAAGCAGGAGGGAAGCAACTGTAAGGAACATTTTCTAGCCAAATTGAAAGTCAAAAAATACCAGTTATTAGTTCAAAAACCAAGTGGTCCATGAATTTAGAACGTATTGAATTGTAATTCTGGCAATCAAACTGCAGGAGACTGGCTGGAATTAATTTATGCTGATGTTTTAGGAAAAAGAGGACTACTACAATATTCCCCAGTAAAGAGAAAACTAAATATTAACTAACAGAAAGGGAGGAGCATGATGCTCCAGCCACCCAATAGTGGAGGGCAAAAATATACCTCTAATTACAAATGGGTTGTAATGAATCATCAAGGGTGAAGTGAAGCCTCATTATCCTTATGCACACTGATTAAAACTGTGTACAAAATCAGATAGAAAGTCTACTGAAGTCAATAAGAATCTTACTATTGGCTCAGCTGATTTTGGATCAGGCCCCTAATCCCTAGTGCTTTCTTGCTAGGGACTCGCACAAATTGCCTAATGATTGGGTTGGCAGTTAGGAGGCTTCACTACCCTGGAGTTAGTTATAGAGCAACTGGAGTGAAAAGATAATTTTCCCTACTCCTGCCAGTTAGGCATGGGAAGAATGCTCACTCTTCCCCTCCCCCTCCAAGACATTTAGTTGATATTTACAGTGCTGAAAATATGTAAAGGAAATTAGGAAGACAGTTCTCTGGTGGTGGTGGCAGGGGGAGGACTGTCCACCTGAAGGTTCTGAAGGTGTATCACCCAATCTCAGCACAGAATCAGTGGCCACTCAGCTGAGATCGAAACCAAGTAGGAGTTTCATGGACTCTTGTGGAAGGAAGGGAGTAAGAGAGAGATCTTCAAGGCCCACTGTGGCTGCACTGCATTGATGTGATGGCACAAAGCATCAATAATGCCAGCTTAGCTGGCTATCTGGGAATTTCTTGTGCATAAGAATCATAGAATCATAGAGCTGGAAGGTAACTCAAGAGGTTATTGAGTCCAGTCCACTGCACTCAAGGCAGGACTAAGTATTATCTAGACCATCCCTGAAAGATGTTTGTCCAACCTCCTCTTAAAAATCCCCAATGATGGAGATTCCACAATCTCCCTAGGTAATTTATTCCAGTGCCTATTTAACCACTCTGACAGGAAGTTTTTCCTAATGTCCAATCTAAACCGCCCGTGCTGCAATTTAAGCCCATTGCTTCTTGTCCTATCCTCAGAGGTTAAGAAGAACAATTTTTCTCCCTCCTCCTTATAATAACCTTTTATGTACTTGAAAACTGTTATCATATCCCCTCTCAGTCTTCTCTTCTCCAGACTAAACAAACCCATTTTTTTCAATCTTCCCTCATAAGTCATGTTTTCTAGACCTTTAATCATTTTTGTTGCTCTTCTCTAGACTTTCTCCAATTTGTCCACATCTTTCCTGAAATGTGGCACCCAGAACTGGACACAATACTCCAGTTGAGGCTGAATCAGTGTGGAGGAGACTGGAAGAATTACTTCTCGTGTCTTGCTTAGAATACTCCTTCTAATGCATCCCAGAATGACGTTTGCTTTTTTTGCAACAGTGTTACACTGTTGACTCATATTTAGCTTGTGATCTACTATGACCCCGAGATCCCTTTCCGCAGTACTCCTGCCTAGGCAGTCATTTCCCATTTTGTGTGCGTGCAGCTGATTGTTCCATCCTAAGTGGAGTTTTTTGCATTTGTCCTTATTGAATTTCATCCTATTTACTTCAGACCATTTCTCAGTTTGTCCAGATTATCTTGAATTTTAATCCTATCCTCCAAAGCTCTTGCAAACCCTCCTTGCTTGGTATCATCATCAAACTTCATAAGTGTACTCTCTTTGCCATTATCTAAATCATTTATGAAGATATTGAACAGAACCGGACCCAGAACCAATCCCTGTGGGACACCACACACTATACCCTTCCAGCACGACTGTGAGGCACTGATAACTACTCTCTGGGAATGATTTTCCAACCAGTTATGCACCCACCTTATAATAGATCCATCTAGATTGTATTTCCCTAGTTCGTTTATGAGAAGGTCATTCGAGACAGTATCAAAAGCCTTACTAAAGTCAAGATATACCACATCTACCACTTCCCCCTCTATCCACAAGGATTGTTGCCCTGTCAAAGAAAGCTATCAGATTGGCTTCACATAATTTGTTCTTGACAAATCCATGCTGACTTTTATTTATCATCTTATTATCTTCTAGGTATTTGCAAATAAATTGCTTAATTATTTGCTCCATTATCTTCCTGGGTACAGAAGTTAAGTTGACTGGTCTGTAATTCCCCGGGTTGTCTTTATTTCCCTTTTTATAGATGGGAATTATATTTGCCCTTTTCCAGTCTTCTGGAATGTCTCCTGTCTTCATGACTTTTCAAAGATAATTGCTTACGGCTCAGATATCTCCTCAGTCACCTCCTTGAGTATTCTAGGATGCATTTCATCAGGCCCTGGTGATTTGAAGGTATCTAACTTATCTAAGTAATTTTGGACTTGTTCTTTCCCTATTTTAGACTCTGATCCTACTGCATTTTCAATGGCATTCACTATATTAGCCATCCAATTGCCACCAACCTTCTTGATAAAAACCGAAAGTAGCAGTGGCTCTACAATAAACCCCTCCAGGCATCCAGCATATGGGGCAACTACAGGAGAAAGAAAGCTTGGCCATACTGCCTTTATGCTCCAATGCTTCCTGGCTCCCAAAGCAGCGTGGTGGGATGTTAGAGCTGCTCCAGGTTACATCTAGCAGCCTGAGGCAGTTCTACATTATACCAGGGACTAAATGGCCATTCTTGGGCCATAAGATCACAGCAGGGGGATGTGTAGAGTTATCTTGGCAATGCATGGATTGCAGCTCAGCTATACTGGAGCATCTAGTCAGGGAGGCTGGCTGGCTGAAATGGACTTGCTGTTTGTGATGTTATGTAAATATCACTCACCCACCAGTGGTAACGAGTTTGGAATAATGTCTTCTTTAGGCAGTTTTATAAATAGTATATGCAAAAAAAAGTCAAAAACGTCAATATAATGAACCTATCCAAGCAGTCACAATTTTCATATGGTTTTCTTATCTCTGTATTTCCAGCCTTACTACCTTTTGTCTTCTGTAATGACTGCTAAAAATTGTGGGGAAAGGGTAATGTTTATTTTTAGTCTACCATCTCCTTCATGTAAAGACTGTTCTACTGACAAAAGGCATGGGGAATGGTTTCTTGGATGGTCAGTCAATGTTATTCTTAAAATATCTTGAGTAGGTGTTGAAAGCCATTTCTTTGTACTCCACCACCCATATTTTGGGGATAAACTTGTTAGACTCATGATTACAAACTCTTCTCCCCCAAAACAAAGGACTACACTGCAATCTCATGTTCAGATTCTACTGGTCAGCACAAAATTCTTCAAATAAACCATCAGATCAGAAAAAAGAGAATATGGAAAACACAAACTTCTTTCATTCATCATGCATACAGTAAGAAATATTTTCAGGTAACATATGTGCTGATGGGTGCCCATGGCATTTGGATTATAATCAAGGCTTTTGTGAAAAGATTGCCATTCTATATTCTATATTGTATAAGTCTACATGGGCTATAACTTTCATAGTACTATACCACCTTTCAATGCAAATAGATCACACATAAAGCAAAATACAACACTTTGCAAGCAGCATCTTCTGTGGTGAACTGTAATAATCAATGATTTTCATTGTACTTCTCAACTCCCATTACTTTAGATATGCAAATAGCTTCTTTGTTTCTTTAAAGGCAATATCCAAAGTGTGTCCTCTCCCTACTAATACAATGAAATCACACAAAATGTATATATTTTTTTTCATTTGCCCTTGCTACTCTCCAAAAAGGCAATGAGAACCAGATAAAAAAAAAGCCTTCCTAATCTGGTGGCAGAGGAAGTCTGCATATTGCATTTGTTCAAAATATTAATTTGTAGAAGATTCTATTTTTATAAAGTAAGATCATGTTCCCCTTATAAACAAGCTGATTGCAGTCTCTAAAATCAAGTTAACTCTGATGTCAGTCGTAACCTTTAAGCACCATATAATGGGTCGGCTCAGCAGGTATTAATGCGACAATTTAATTGTACACAGATGTTAACAATTTAAACTAGAGAAAAGTAATTGTTTTATGCATTATAACTCTTTTGTAAAGGCCCTATTCTGAGTGTACAATCCATTGGCAACACTAAGCCACGGCATATGGTTTCCAAGCCCTATGTGATTTTATCAGTTTAGAGCAGGGAAGGGCAAACTACGGCCCGTGACCGGATCTGGCCCGTCAGGGTTTCAATCTGGCCTACAGGATTGCCAGCCCTGCAATTACAGTTATGTAATGAGTAGCATTGGTTAGAAAATGGAATTTCCATTCCAGGGAAATCTGACATTCAACATTTTCTTCTCATTCCAAATCAGAATGAAAAGGTAAAGTTGCAAAACTTTCTGTGAAACAAAATTTAGAAAAATGTTGATTCAGGACTATTGGAACATGTCATTTTGATAGCATCAAAACATTGCATATCAGATATATAATATGAAAACTAACATTTTGATATATAAAATGAATCAAACCATAAAGTAAAAAAGTTTTGATGTATCAAAATAAAACACTGTCATTCTTGAAATGAAAGAAGAAAGTTGAAATGATTCATTGCAACTTTTTCCTGACAATTTAATCAAAACAAACACATTCTCATGAAACATTCTGATTTCAAAGTAAACTATAGCATGGAGAGATGTGGAGACATGGTGAGATGAGGAGACATGGATGAATTTCTATGTAAATCACAAACTTTCAGCCACTGATACATGGATCTGATGAGGTAAAAAAGGTACTTAGTATCTATTGGCTAATTAGCAGAGGTAACTCAGTCATGGAAGTTTTTCTGGCAAAAGTCTGTTACAATTGATGCTTCTGAAGTTGATTTCCAATCTAGATTGGAAAAAAGTTGGAGAAATTTCAATATATTGGGAACTTTAGGCATGTTGTCCAAATATGGGCATCTAAACCTAAAACCAAGAAGAAATTGTTGAGCTTTTATTTCAAAAATGGAAATAAAAGCAGCCATGTTCCTGGAGAGACATTTTTGGATACATGAAGTTGTTGAAGTATTTGGATACATACAATATATTTGAGGCTGAATATGATGGTTTAGATTATTCTATAATGTAATTATTCACAACTGATTACTGGTAGCTCTTCTGTACTGATGATATCTCATGAAGTCACGTACAATTCATAGAGCTTAATGCAATTTACTAGTTTAATTTTTGCCATTTTGGATTCCAACAAATTCTAAACATAGTAAAACAGAAGAGATGAAAAATGGAACTTTTAAAAAAAAATAATGGAAACTGATTGAAAACAGAAGTCAGCAAGTTTTGCATATTAACAGTGGAGATCTACTACCATAAATCTAGAAAATGTGATTCTGTAGATATTTTTGGAATATAAGGTTGATGCAAACAAATAATATTCATTTTAGTACAGCCAAATGTAAAGTTATACACCTGAGAACAACAAATGAAGGTCATACTTATAAGATGGGGGAAATCAATCCTTAGAAGCAATGACTGAAAAGCACTTGTGGGGTAATCGTACATAATTGAACATGAGCTATCAGTGAGACTCAACTAGAATTAAGAAGAGGACAAGATCAGGTACTCTAATACATTAAACACCTACAAATGAGAAAGAATGTGCATTTGTTTGAAGGGTAGAACTTGGGTTTATCATTTAATTTTATGATATTTTTGCCTTCTCTAACAAACATATAAAAACATGTGCGTGTGTGTATAGATATATTAAAAAATCCAAACACACTTCTTCCACTGGGGAGAGAATGAGAAAAACAAACATGTGACAGATATTAGTCACTTTGCTTAATGCACTTCTGGAACTCACTCAGATATTATGAAGATGAGTACAGTATAAGAACCTATATAGAACAGAATATCATACATTCCAATATCAATCCTGGCTTGACTATTTTATCTGAGAATACCTTTCATTAAGTGAGTTCCCTGAATCATAACAGTATCAGAGTTTAGCTTGACCAGCTCCTTTCACTAGAATCATCATTGTTATGTTCTATAAAACAGATTAACATTATTTTCTCATTTTTATTTTGTGCTTCCACAATATAAAGGGGATACAATTACTCATTCTTCACAGTTGTAAATTGTGACCAACAAAATCAATATTTTTTAACCTTTTTGTATGTAGATTAAATAAGCAATTTGAGTTTTTTGGGGGTGAGGGACAATTAAAATATACCAGAAGTACTATTTTCCCCTCACATTCCCCCAAAGAATTATGTATTTAAGGAAGCTAATAGTATATACCTTCTAAATCTGTGGTAAAACACTTACTATACCATTCAAGTCTACATGTTTACTATATTACCTCCACCATAACATGCTCAGAATTCTTAAAGTTTAAGGCAACATTGTCCATTTTATAGCTTCAAATCTTAATGCAAAACGAATTATAATAATTGACATCTAAAATAATGAACAAAACTGAATAGCTTGTTACACTATAATTATTTTTAAACTATGAAAGTGCTAGTTTTGTTATTATTCTATCTCAGCATGTAGAAAATACGTTTTTGTTTTCCATGTTGATTAGGTGAGACTGTGGGAGCTCAAATTAAAGCTCCTTACAGCTGAGTGTTCCCTTAATAACATTAAAACCATTTGAATCACTAAACTATTGAATCTTAATTCTAATTATGCATGTCCTGAAGCCATTCTTTGACACAAGGAGGGAAAAATAAAGTATGTACAATTGTGATTTGTTTTTATTTTATCTTTCTACTCTAACAACCACTGATGGTGTTAAGATAGCCTAACCTCAGCTCCTCTCATAGATACACCAGCAAAGAAAGTCAAGTGATCATGTTCTCAGTATTATCTGGTGTTTCAACAGCTATATTAGCTTTCATGCTTGGATAAGTTTTATTTCCTGTTGCCCTGATTGTATGACTTTCCCAATTTTGTTGTTGTTGTTTTTTGTTTTTCAGACTCACTGTGCATCATGAATCATTTAAGTATGGGATGAAGGGCAAGTCTGGTGGGCAGAAAGGGATCAGATTAACAAACTGAGTCATTCATTTACACTCTATACTAAGATCTGTGATTGTATGAAGCTTTCAATGTGCTAGATACATTATCTCTCTGGAAACTTAGACAAAAATTCTTAAGTGCCAAACATTTTTTTCTTGCTTTGTAGTGCTTAAAACTAGGAATATTAAAAAGTGTGATCTCTTTTCCAAACTGTCAGATCAAAGAATTTGGAGGCTTTAACATGTGGGCAATAATTGCTTTGCTTTCACTCCTGGATTACAATTTGCTTGGATAGAACAATGGACTTTGTTTATTGTAAGTGTCAGAAACATAAAAAACTACCGATGGTGATTTTTAATTGGCTTGTTAAAAATGTATATATATTATCCCCAAGCACATCAGGTCTATTATTTGATCTTTTGTCCAGTTATAGATTGCTTAATCAAGTGATGTGTTTCAAAAAATTTCTCTTTCAGAGCTGTTGGTTTACTTACTTACTTAGTGTAGTCATTTACATCTAAAATCTACTACCTTTCTTTAGCTTCTAACAGATAATTCAGAGGACTGTTACATAAAGGAAATTAAAATAGATTTGTTGTAATATCAGGTGTCATAAACTAAATGAGTATAATTATGGCATGCCCTACAGTAATTCAAAGTATATGAAGGATACATTTCAATGAAAGGCGTAATACCATCTCTGCCTTTGAAACAGTACTCCAGGCACGTTTCAGAGTAGCAACCGTGTTAGTCTGTATCCGCAAAAAGAAAAGGAGTACTTGTGGCACCTTGGAGACTAAAAAATGTATCTGAGCATAAGCTTTTGTGAGCTACAGCTCACTCATTGGATGTAGCTCACGAAAGCTTATGCTCAAATAAACTTGTTAGTCTCTAAGATGCCACAAGTACTCCTTTTCTTTTTTCTGTACTCCAGGCATAAATTATACCATTTAGGCCCCCTCAAATGTGTCTAGTTGCCCAACTTCCATTGAAATCAGCCACCCTCCCTTTTTTTTTTGCAGCAAAACCTCCTCTTTCCATAAGCTCACCTCCTCCCAATCTCAACTTCATCAGTATGATCAGGGAGCTAAATAGCTGGGCCAAAGCAGCTTCAAGTCACACCACAGCACACGCAGAGCTCCCTGAATGAGAATGTGCAGAGTGCATATATTTGAAGCAGAAATGTCTGTTAAGAAAGGAGATAGAGAATGGATCCTAGGAAAAGGATAGAAGAGAACCAGAGAGAGACAGTGGCAGATGGCATATGCACATGTGGGTGGAGAATGGAGGACCAGGAGACAGATTAGAAAAATAGGGAAGAATTTGAAGGGGAGAGGTAGAGAAGGAAAGATTGTATGGATTAAAGAGAGAGAAGAGGAAAAGGGAAGAAAACAGTAGAGGAGAGAGAGTGAAAGAAAGGAAAAAAGCAAATTAATAACCCAAATGGGATAATAAAATGAAAAGAAAGGAGAGGAGTTAGAAAAAAAGGTCAGAGTCTGAATGAAAGAAATAAAAGTAGCAGCTGGCCCTGCATGAACAGCGTAAAAGTATCAGAGTAGAAGCCATGTTAGTCTGTATCCGCAAAAAGAAAAGGAGTACTTGTGGCACCTTAGAGACTAACACATTTATTTGAGCATAAGCTTCGTGAGCTACAGCTCACTTCATCAGATGCATGCAGTGGAAAATATAGTGGGGAGATTTTATATACACAGAGAACATGAAACAAAGGGTGTTACCATATACACTGTAACGAGACTGATCAAGTAAGGTGACCTATTACTAGCTGGAGAGAAAAAAAACCCTTTGTAGTGATAATCAAGGTGGGCCATTTCCAGCAGTTGACAAGAATGTCTGAGGAACAGCCGAGGGATGGGGGTGGGGGGATAAACATGGGGAAATAGTTTTACTTTGTGTAATGACACATCCACTTCCAGTCTTTATTCAAGCCTAATTTAATGGTGTCCAGTTTTCAAATTAATTCCAATTCAGCAGTTTCTCATTGGAGTCTGGAAGTTTTAGAAGTTTTTTTGTTGTAATATTGTGACTTTTAGGTCTGTAATTGAGTGACCAGAGAGATTGAAGTGTTCTCCGACTGGTTTTTGAATGTTATAATTCTTGACATCTGATTTTTGTCCATTTATTCTTTTACATAGAGACTGTCCAGTTTGGCCAATCTACATGGCAGAGAGGCATTGCTGGCACATGATGGCATATATCACATTGATAGATGCGCAGGTGAACGAGCCTCTGATAGTGTGGCTGATGTGATTAGGCCCTATGATGGTGACCCCGAATAGATATGTGGACACAGTTGGCAATGGGCTTTGTTGCAAGGATAGATTCCTGGGTTAGTGTTTTTGGTGTGTGGTGCTTCCTCAGCTCTTGTCCCCTAATGCCTCTACTCTACTTGCGCTACATTGATGACATCTGCATCATCTGGACCCATGGAAAAGAAGCCCTTGAGGAATTCCACCATGATTTCAACAATTTCCATCCCACCATCAACCTCAGCCTGGACCAGTCCACACAAGAGATCCACTTCCTGGACACTACAGTACTAATAAGCGATGGTCACATAAACACCACCCTATACCGGACTTGTTTTGTCAGTCCCTTAAGAGAACAGTTAACATGAGTTTCACTGTATACAAAGGAGTGCTAAGGGTGGGATGGGCCATTGCAACAGTGTCTACTGAAGTGAATACTGACCCCTGCCATAGGACAGGAGTACAAAATGTTTAACCCTGACACACATCGTATTATGGAGGCCTGGAAATAAAGAGTAGTCTCTTACTGGCACCCCTGGATATCTTATCTTTATAAACATGTCTATCCTATAAGGATTAAAATAAGAATATTTATCACTCTACAGTACATATAACATCCCTGGGAGGTAGGTTTGTATTAGCAGCTCCATTTCCAGGGAAGGACATTTTGGCACAAAGAGAGTCAGATCTAAATTTTCAAAAGGATCCAGGATTTGTCGTGTCTCAGTTTTGTAGTGCCGACTCTGAGACCCTTGTGTCTTGATATGCAGGAGTACAGGTCTCTAAAATCCCAGTGAAGTAAATTGGAGCTGTGGGAACCAGGCACTTCTGAAAAGCAAGAATTAGATGTCTCTCACTGGGCTCCCAAAATTATTGGATGCCAGAAAAGTTGACTCTCGATGACATAGTTGCATTGTGAGATATATTTGAAATCCATGCATCTGTTCTCTGCTAGAGCTTTCTTAACCAATAATGTAGCATATATTATTTTCTGCTTCTATATTTTATAATCTGTGGTCATTCTATTATTATGCACACAGCCACATTTTTACTGGTACATAAACATAAATCATGGCTTATTTATGCTTTTACAGGAAAATTGTTTTCAGGGGCAATTCAGTTTGACTGTCTTATTTACCAGGTTGCTCTTCCACAGAAGCTTCAAAACACACACACACACACAAAATCCCCACTCAAATCACTTGAGATGAAAAATATGGTTCAGAGCACAAGATAAGACTGCCTTTGCCAATCTCTTCATTGTTTAATAAATTTAATGGAGCATATTAGAATGCCTAAGGACATTATGTGTACTCATTATCCGACAATGAGAAATCTTTTGTAGAGGGCTTCCCTTACTCACATTGATTTAAAGTGGGGCTACTCATGAGTTCAGTGTGACAGATATGACACTGTCTTGCCACATGCTTGGGAGACCTTACTGAATTAAGTTTAAGTATCTTTGGGGTCCACTATATTAAATGAATGGTTTATGTATTATTGTAGTCTGGGATTGTATGTAACCTCTGTATAGGCGGATATAGGAGATGTAAGGCCAGAGAGTTCACAGGACAACATTGAAAATGTGCCCAGCAAGACTTTTGGGACAATAGACAATAAGTGGTTTTCCTCAGGCATCCCTACAGAGAGGTTAATGCAAATTCCCTGCCTCCACTCCATTTCCATCGGAGAACATGATTTTCTACTGATTACCTTTTCCTGGAGACTGGATATCAAAGGCCTGAGCTATCTAAAGTAACAGATACACTGTGCAGTTTTTGTTATGGTTCTGAACTGGAGACAGTTATGAACTTGTAACCACAGGGAAAACCCAGTTGTTGGTTTTGAAGGACTGACATCTTGACAACAGAGCCCTTGTTGGAGTTGAAGGATGGTCTGTGATAAGCTTATTAGCATGCGTGTGGATTCTCTTATTTTTCTGATATGTTTTCTCTGTAATGCTTTCACCTTAAGGATAAATGTACTTTCTTAGAACAGCTATGTGATATTGTGGTTTAAAACTATCAGTATATAGTGTTTCTTTTATGTTGATACTAAAATACACTAAAATAAGTGTTTCTTTTATGTTGATACTATTACGTCCTCTCATACTACCTTGTAAGGTAGTCTTACAAGACTATTGGTGTTGTCTGTTGACTGAGGCTTTTAATAACATGAAGAAATCTATGTCTCTGTATTTTATACAACATAACTCATTTTCTCATCTTCATTCTGGTTCGTTTGGGCTTCTAGTGGGCTTCATGGCCCAAATGTTAAAATTGGCAGGGTCAAACATGCACATTTGCATATATTGGACGTGTATACACACACACAACATCTGATTTATTCATGCAAGATGGAAATTTGTGCACATATACTTACGTCCTTGCAGAGCCCAAGAGTATATGTGTATGTCAGAGTATCTCACCATATTTGTACCCTCCTGGTGTCTGTTTCCAGTCTGTGATCATTAATTCTCTGTTACTTACAAATGCTGCAACTTGCACAGTTGATAATATGTTTCAGAGTAGCAGCCGTGTTAGTCTGTATTCGCAAAAAGAAAAGGAGTACTTGTGGCACCTTAGAGACTAACAAATTTATTAGAGCATAAGCTTTCGTGAAGTGAGCTGTAGCTCACGAAAGCTTATGCTCTAATAAATTTGTTAGTCTCTAAGGTGCCACAAGTACTCCTTTTCTTTTTAGTTGATAATATGTAGTTTATGTGAAGGGATCTGCAGTACAGTGTTAGTAATCTATCATGTATAATCATCATTTTAACTAACAGGTAATGCTTTCTTAGGGCTAGGGCTAGTGTTCGTACACTTTGTATAGTAGGACTGGTTATATTAAGGTTCCAGTGACATTAGAAAATGAGGACAACTCAATGAAATTGTTTGTGTTTAATAAATTTGTGTTATGGCTTCCAGTGAACCAAGCATAAGAGGTATGAGACTCAGGAACAAATCCCATTTAATAAGAGAACATATTTTCTTTAAAGTAATCCAATCTGAATATCTAGTATAGCAGCACGTTATCAGAAAGAAGATATTAGGAAATTTAGGTCATAGGGGAAACTTGCACCACAAAGGCACTCTTTCAGGTCCATACCACCCATGACAGGAGTCTCTAAAGTACAAAATCTGTACTATGGACCAGATACAAACATGAGGTTGCACAGCATGATTATTGTCCAACCAGACAGCAATGGGCCAGACTTCTAAGAAAACAGCCAATATCCCTTCTAATGTGCTATAACTTGTAAGGAAAGATATTTTATTTTAAGAGTTTTTCAAGTGTGAAAATAACTGATAATCTGCTCGAAAAGTGCTTGTAAAGGCATACAGCACAAATATAAATGATTAGGCTTCTGTTTTTATAATATCAGATTGGTGTGTGACATAAAGATGTCACAGCCACAGAGGCAGCCAACCAGTGATGAATCAGTGTTTATAGTAGTCACTACTGAAATTCAAAGACTATTTGTTTCATATGCTGAATTAAAGGGCAAGACATAGGTAGTTTTCATGTTCTGTATTCTGAAGTCACAAGGTTGATAGCTTGAAGGGTGTAGTGAAGCAAGAATAATGGAAACAATTGAACATATAAACCTATTATCATGAGTGTGGAGACTTTGGCCTCTTGAAATCAGATTATGTAAAGTTCTTCCTGAGATACAATATGAACCCCTATAATGTAAAGGCTACTCAGAGAATGTAATCACAAGTGCTGTCAGAAGGGCAAGCAGAGGTAAAGAATGAAGAATAATGGAGCTAGAGTGAAGATTCATAAACCAAGTGAGTGATGCACTTCTCCTATTGTTCCTTCTATTAAAGAAGAATAAGATGCAGATTTGTCATATGGAACAAACATTTAGATTTCCTAATTCTCAGTGAAAGTGTAATTTGTCTGCACTAGAAAATGTCATGGCTGGGGTGAATCTGGCCCAGAGGCTTCTAATTATTCAATACATTCAAAAACACACACAACTTGTTTGGCTGGTTTGGCTCATTTGGCTGTTTGTAAGCAGGATTCAAAGCCAATTCAAAATAAGGAACTTTTAACATCAACTCTCTTTCCTGATGACTCATGAATTATGCTAACTGCAGATTTATGTGAGTACAATGGACAGAGATACTTATTAGTAGCTGACTATTTAACACATTTCCTAGAGATATTACACTTGCCATGCACAGCCTGCAAATCCTGATAAACAAACAGAAATGCAGGTACGCTATTAAACTCCTTATCTGAAAATGGAACTCAATTTCCTTATGAAGAGTTCAAGTTATTTAAAAATGTTTATGGTTTCCAGCATGTGACCTCAAATCTATACTCTCCACCAAAAAACAGAGCAGCAGGGAAAACATTCAGCTTGCCAAATAATATGCTGCAGGATATGGTACAGCAGCATGGTACAGCTACAATGTGACATCAGTTCAAGCAAGAAGAAACAGTGCAGCACACTTGTAATCTAGTGGTCAGTGTGTGTTATGCATTTCCCTTTGTGTCCAATCCACAGATTATGTGGTTACAGAGATGGGCTATTTAGCTCAAACTGTAGAGAGTTATGCTTTAAGCACTGGAAATCCCCAGTTCAATCTGTGGTGCTAGTCTAAATGGTAGTTTATAGATAGTTAAGGGGATAATGAAATCACACAATTCTAGATTCACTTCCTACTCCTAGAGGCATTTTGTTAGCATTATTGGTCCCAGGTTATTGGGATACTAAAAGTTATTACCTCACCTGCCTTGCCTCTCTAGAGAAAAGATTTTATTAAGGTTACAACATCCAGATTAAAGAAAGAAATCAAAGGGAACAGATGGTGGCATCTGCAGAAGGGTTGAGGTGGTACACAATAAAAAAAACATTACTGGATGTGTAGGCTAGAGTTGTACTCTTGTAGTCTGATCTATAGATGATGAATAAAATTCCCAGTTATCACTGTGTGGGTTGACAGGTTCTTGTCCCAAGCTCAGGCCCAGTATTATTCAAATTATTATATAGTTGGGAACCTGATGTGCACAGGTACAACACTCACTATAGGAACCCTTTTTTTATTTACAAATAAATAATTTTTAATATGTTTAGCAAAGCCACAAACACTCTAACTCAGTAAGGTAGATAGAGATAATGCAGAACGTGCATCTGAACATCCATAATCACACCATCCCTTGCAGAATAACCTGAAATGTGAACCATTACCTTCCTCATCACTGTCACCTTCCTCATCTGCACCAGTGGCTATCATCCTGGCCCCTCCCTCGCACTACATCTCTCTTCCCTCCTGGCCTCAGGCTGGGATGCCATTTTTATAATATGTAATGCTGACATTACCATGTCTAATGCATATTCAATAGGGATTTCTCCCATCTTCCTTATTTGTATTTCCTCCCCTTACCAATGTCAAGGTGTCTTCCATAGGTTAGTGTATTTATGATTTCATCCCATTATATATGTCAATTCATTGCCATGGCATGCTTGTGGTTGGGTGTTCCATCCAAAACCTTCCAGAAGCTGGTGTCAGTTCATGTTGATTGGCTGATGTCATTATGGAAAAAAATCTCTCCTACACTCGACTTTCAGTTCCCCAAAATGTATGGGTTACCTAAGTTTATCTATGCCAAAGTTTGTAGGCCTCAAGCATCATGCTAAGTGCTGAAGCCAATTTCTTACAGGATACAAGCCTGTAGATTCCTTGCATTACTGTTAAATATAATAAAGCAGAATATAATGCAAAGCAGAGAATAGAATAGAGGTAAGCAAACCCATTGAGCTACACTCTGTAAAACATTGGGTGATAAGGACATTGATATTCAACTAGATATGATGGGCAAGAAAAAGTGTTAGTAGTGGGAGAGACTCACACTGAGTGGCATGGTTGGATCAATGGAAAAGGAAAATCATTCAAACATGTCTTTTGAAAGGGCTGAAGGAGGCCACTCAGGGTGTCAAGCAAGCCAGAGAGGGAGGAGCAAGAAGTTGCAGGTGTGGGATGATTAGAGAGTGGATACATGTTTTAGCTGTCAGAAAGGAAAGAAGGGTCCAATTACTGAGATGTCATGAAGTGAGCAGCATCAAGACTTGGATGTGTAAAGAAGTATTTGAGGATGACTCCAAGTTTGTGCACCTGAGTGATGAAAACTAACCATGGTGATTGTCCACAGCAATGGAAAATGAAGGAAAGTGGGGCATGAAATTCTACACACAAACACACACACACACACACACACACACATCTCATCTGAAGTATTTGCAGAGTTTTGTAAGTTCTATAATGGTGTTTGTGTAAAACTTGTGGACCCAATTCTTCCATCTAATTTGCAAGCACAGCTCATATCAAACTTCAGTAGAAGTTGCAGAGTCATATTTGAGAACAGAATTGGACCCTTTACACTCACCACGATTTCAAGAAAATGAGGAGCAGGGTTATATGAATGGTCAGTTTGGGGCCTACAAGTATTCACCTGAGAACACTGAACTCTTCGTGCATTTTTGAAAAATATATGAATTGGGGGAAAGGTGAAATTTCACACTCTCTTCCAGAGAAAAATTGTGCATGTTCATGTATATGGATGGAAAAAATTGGGAGTAAATATTCATGTGTTTAATTTCAGTGAAATATGCTTTTACACACTATAAAATAAATACTGGAGTGGAACATGGAAAAGTGTTCTCCTTTTTTTTTTTTTAGTATAACTATCAAAATAGTGATTTATTTATTTATTTTTATTTGTCATGATGGGGTTAGCAATTTTTCCATGCAACAGCTCTAATTGTGATCAAATCTTTTCAATAAAAAATATTTACATTTTCTCCATCTCCTGCCCTATTAAAAGACGAGAATACTGAAATGGTGAGCACCTGATTGCAACCTTTGAACTGTTCTTATTAAAACCAATGTCATCCATGGAGAAAAAATTGGAAGGCAAGATTAATGAAGGGCATTCTCAAAACCAGTATCACCCTTTGATTGTTACATAACAGGCTACGCTAAAAAGTCACTCAACACAAGGCAAGAAAAGCAGTATACTCTTAAAGATCCCAGCTTTTCATGCTATTCCATTGATATGAAACTATTTCATAGTGCCTTGTTTGCTTTTAAGTGCAATAGAGTATAGAAGGTTCTACAGCTATTTGCAGCATTACAGCATAAAAGAAGACATGGAACCTGTTATCTTCTCACAGCTATACAATACAACCATAATAAAAGCAAACAGTGCATGTTGATACCAAATGACTAAAACTGTTATGGAATAATTATACTCCCATTGTGTATATTGTGTACATTTTATAGGGGATTCTTAGTCCGGGCAACATGAAGGCTGAAATTGTGTGAGAGTAATTAAATTAAATTAAATAAAAATTACTTCAGATTAGTAAAAGTCATGTTTTCAATTTACCATCAAATTTGTCATACAGTTTCTCAACAGTTTTTGGAAATTATTTCTAATTGAAGTTTCTTAATTGGAAACAGTCTTGAATCTCCATAAGGAGAATAGTTGTAGTGAATTATACAATGAACGTGAAGCAGATATCTGCAGTTTTGTTGCAGTTTTGTTGCTAGCACTTAGACTTGTTACAAAATATGGTTGATCTGGAAATAATACTCTTTTTTTAGGTCTCTGAATTGTCCCAGGTTAATTTTAAAATGAATATTATTTTAAAGTGCAGTTATCACTAGAAAGTGACCATGTATTATAAGTGGTGTCTTTTTTATTGCACAGTTCTTCATATTACACTTATGTAATCTCAAATCAGAAAATAAGGAATATTTCATTATTAGTAGTACTATTAGCATAGTGCCTAGCCTCCCTAGTCAAGAACCAGGACTCCATTGTGATAAGCACTGTACAAACACAGAACAAGACTATGATCACAGTCCCAAACAGCTTACAATCTAAACATAGGCTAAAACATTAGATAGATACAGACCAGAGAGCACAAGGAAACAGTGAGACAATATTGGTCAGTGTGATAGACAGTGGTATCACAATGACCTTTCATCAGTCATTTAAATCTAAATTCAATCTCCTGTTCCATCAGTTTAATTCCAAATCATTAATATGCATTACCATTATTTCAATGGTTTTCTGATTCCTTGGATACAGAAAAAGACATACAAATCACAGATCATCATCATCTACTATGTACTGCTTATCTCTCTTGGCTTTTAACAAGAATTATCTAAATACCCAGATGCTCTGAAAGACTATTTACTCCTTCCTCAGATATGTTACTGGACAGTGCATGAAATTCCTTTTCCCTCTTGTACCATTTTCAGAAATGAAAAAAAAACACAAAAATTATTCTTGGATGGCTTTTGAGAGAAAACAATTGCAATGAGATTAGTTTAACATCTCACTGTGAACGTTGTGAGATCAGTAATCAGTCTGATGGATGGTGACATCTACATCCATGGGCCAGACAACAAGAATGTCTGGATCCCTGTTGCACTGGAAATTTTTCCCCCCTGAGAATTGCACAAGTCACCAGCAGCAACTTCAGTCCAGAGCTGCAGGCTTAAAGTACTGAGATACATTGGATGACATTCTTGACATGAAAAGAGCATTAGCTTCCCATTAACTCTCTTTTAAAAAATAAAGAATAAAAGAGGCACAAAAGTCAGTCACTTGTATTTCCTTGACAAAGCAGCTAACTTAAAACAAAACAAAACAAAACAACAAAGATTGTAAGAGCAGCACAATAATCTTGTCAGATATAGAGTGAAATTTAGCAGTTCACAGAAAATCTCCATACAAAAACACATACTACTATTACTTAGATATAGGTGCAAACTACAATCATAGAATCACAGGACTGGAAGGGACCTTGAGAGGTCATCTAGTCCTGTCTCCTGCACTCATGGCAGGACTAAGTATTATCTAGACCATCCCTGACAGGTGTTTTTCTAAACTGCTGTGATAAATGAAGAGAGGTGGGAAGTAGCTCCTTTTTATGGACACCCAGCCAGCCAGTTAGCTATAAGTCCCTCTTGGTGGCTGTTCTCTGCTTGCTTTACCTGTAAAGGGTTTAAAAAGTCCCCCAGGTAAAGGAAAGGGAGTGGGCACCTGATCAAAAGAGCAAAAGGGAAGGATAGAACTTTTTTAAAATGGGAAAAAAAACTTCCCCGTTGTGTCTGTTGTGGTTCTTCAAAGATGGGAGCAGGGAGCAGTTGTGCTATGAGAAGCTTTAAGCCAGTTTGATCACAGATTATAAGATCATACCTAGAACTACTTATTTGGAACCCCCAAATGTATAAGTAGATCACGAATGTTTAGAAAGACGTGATGAGGTTTATTTCTGTTTATTTCTTATGGCTAGTGGACTCCTCTGTGCTTACTAAAGATGCTTTTGTTTGCTTGTAACCTTTAAGCTGAACCCCCAAGAAAGCTATTTTGGGTGCTTAATTTTTGGAATTGCTCTTTTAAAATCTAGCAAAAGCCTAAGTTCCAGATGAATTTTCTTTCTTTTTGTTTTTAATAAAATTTACCTTTTTTTAAGAACAAGATTGGATTTTTGGTGTCCAAAGAGGTTTGTGCATATGTTGTTTAATTTACTGGTGGCAACAGCTAATTTCCTTTGTTTTCTTTCTCAGTTCTTCCCCGGGGGAGAGGGGAAGGAATTAAAGGGCTTGAGGGTACCGCACAGGAAGGAATTCCCAAGTGCGCCTTCCTGGGTTCTCAAAAGGGGGTTTGCATTTGGGTGGTAGCACCGTTTACTAAGCCAAGGTCAGAAAAAAGCTCTAACCTTGGGAGTTTAATACAAGCCTAGAGTGGCAAGTATTAATTTTTAAAAATCCTTGCAGGCCCCCACCTTTTGTACTCGAAGTGCCAGAGTGGGGAATCAGCCTTGACACCTGCTTTTAAAAATCCCCAGTGATGGAGATTCCGCAACCTCCCTAGGCAATTTACTTCTTAACAACCCTGACAGTTAGGAAGCTTTTCATAATGTCCAACCTAAACTGCCTTGGCAGCAATTTAAGCCCATTGCTTCTTGTGCTATTCTCATAGGTTAAAGAGAACATTTTTTAATTTCTCCTCCTTGTAACAACCGTTTATGTACTTTAAAACTGCTATCATGTCCCCTTTCAGTCAGGTGTGGTGACTGGTCATTGTGTAACTCTGGTATTTGTAACTCTGAGGTTATACTGTAGTACATTTGATGAAGAATGCATTTTGGAAGCACCAAAACTATTCACTGAATCCAAGTCAAATTCGGTGAATAGTTTTCAGTGATTTTGTTTGTTTTGTTTTGAAAAGTCAAAATGGTTTGTTTCAGCCGCTTCAAAAAAAATATCAGAACTGAATTTTATGGAGGATTTTTTGGTTCATCCCCAACTTAAAAAAACAGTTATTCACTCATTAGAATATAGCAATGGCCATATTGGGTCAGACCAAAGGTCCATCTAGCCCAGTATCCTGTCTTCCGACCGTGACCAATGCCAGGTGCCCCAGAGGGAATGAACAGAACAGGTAATCATCAAGTGATCCATCGCCTGTCACCCATTCCCATTCACTCAGCTGTAGTCCTCATTCCCTGTAAAGTATTTTGAAGTTTAAATATTGTAACATTTTAAAATGTTATTTAACTTCATGTGGAAAGACTTAAATAGCCTCAGACGAGGCAGGTAAGCAATGTCGCATATCTATTTTAGATCCCACAATCCTATCAGATTAAATGGATTGTTTCTGGCAATCTAGAGTTGTAATTAATATATTAAAATGTAATGTGAATGCTTAATTATGTGCATCATTTATGATTTTATGAAACTGGCTGAAGTCCAAAATATTTAAATATTTAGCATGAAGAAGTTAATATATTTTGTGAAACATAGGACATGCATATTATATGGAAATATTATATTTTAGGTACATAGCTATTACAGAACAGATAGTCCTTTTCAACAGTATTTGATCTATTTTCAGTTCCAGGACTTGTACCTTTTTTATAAAGCTAAAGGATAATAAGACTACTAAGAAAATCTATATACTGTACAAATAATCAACATTGACTTGTAAGTCTCAAAACAGGAATCATCCCTGGGCAAGTGTTATCGAGTTCTGCAGAATGTAGACTTCAATCTTGCCCTTATGGTTGTTAAGAAAACCTTACACATGTGAACAGAATGTTGTTCTAAATCTACTACAGGGAATGGCAGGAGTGTGGCTATTGATAGGAGTCTAGCTGCTACAATTAAGAGTAGAGGGCCCTCAGAGTGGGGTGAGGTTGTAACTCCCACCCAGTGGGGCTGACGGACTTCCATCATGGCTTATCAGGCTAGTCAAGCCCTCATCGGCATTCTGATCACTGCTTCTGAACAGGGAGTCCAGTTCAGGCAAAAGACCCATACTACTGTAGAACAGAGCTGGGGGAAAATCCTATTGGGATTAGAAGAGAATCTCCCCACTACCCCCTCCTGCTACCACAGCAGCAAGGTCTAGTATACATTCATTTACAGAAGGAGGGATCCACAATAAATTAGTGTGGTGTAACCTGATGGAATGGGGGAAGCATATTTGGGGAAATAAATCGGCACTATTTTTATTCTTGAGCTGGTCCAGAATTAATTGCTTTATTAGAGACAGCTTCAACTGACTCAGAGTATATCCAATGGAGACGACAGTCTTCTGACCCAAGAAGTAGACCAGAATGGAATGAGGTCTGGCTTATGGTACTCAGCAATTTCAACTAATGAGTGGGCAGAGTCATTGTGTCAGGTGGTGGACTGTTGGGTAAGTTGTATTCATAGGGCCTGTAGGGAGGTGGTGTGGCTCCCTGCCACCCCGGAGAGGATCGAGCTCCTCCAGACACCAGAGTGGGCAGAGCCAGGAAGCTCTGAGACCACCCCTCAGAGGGGCAGGTGGCGACCCAGAAGTAGAAAGGCGCGACCCAGAAGTAGAAAGGCGCGACCCAGAAGTAGAAAGGCAGGCCCTCAGAGCTCACTAGAGGACCAGCTGCCGGGGAGGCCAGACGCAGCCAGCCGAGCCTGCGACTGGGAAAACCCCACGGCCCCAGGTCCATGCCAAGACTGGCCTGGCTTGACCTGCCCTGCACCTGCTACCGCTACCCCGAGGACCCCATGGTGCTGGACCCCCCAGAGAACACTGCCGTGACCCAGGTACCAGAAGGAGGGGAGTTAGGAAGTAACCTGGGGGCAGCCAACCCTAGTCTGGCTGTAACTCTGCCAGAACCCATGTCAGTGTGTTGCGATCAGGATCCCCACTGACCCAGCCGCAGGTCGTTTGCCACTGCTAGAGCCCCGGGCTGGGATGCAGTGGAGTGGGAGGGCCTGCATCCACCCTGCCACTCAACTCGTGGGTGGCAGTCTCCCCCTCTTCCAGCTCCTTGGAGACCTGGGCTAAATCACACTGTGATTGCTGTGTTGCTCAGCCCCTGCCTGAGGGCCTGAGCTACAGACTGTTTGTTGCCCTGCCCTGACCCAGGGCCTGGGCCTGCCTAATCTTGAACTATTTGCTCTATCCCTACCTAAGGGCCTGAGCTACTGACTGTTTGTTGTCCCGCCCTCACCCGGGGCCTGGCCTGCTAACATGGAGCTATTTGCTCAGCCCCAGCCTGAGGGCCTGAGCTACTGACTATTTGGTGCCGCACCCAGACTCAGGGCCCGGGCCTACGATGCTCATTCCAGTTACCGCAAGGGCTGCCGGGGGAGACTCCGGTGGCCAGAAAAATTCCCCAAAGTCAACTGTGTGTAGAGAGCTCGTGTGGCTCCCCACTGCCCCAGAGAGGGTTGAGCCCCAGCTAGCCCCTTTACAGTGCCACATTCTTTTTTTATGAGCAAATTAAGATTTTACTTGGAGAAGATTGTTTTAAAATACAGATGATATTTCCAAACCATGGACTAGATTAGAAAATCTACCACATACATTTAGATGTTAAGGGAATAACTGTAAGCATGCATCCTTATACAAATCAAAAATAATAATGGAAACCATGGAATACCATACATTTTCACAAACAAATGTAGAACCATGTATATTGTTCACCAAAATACTACCCTTTCAGAATTTATGAAGATGATTTGCTTCTTTGGCATATATTGAGACCTGCATATTCTATGAAAAGTAATTGTATGGCTCAGTAATTGGCAAATTATACAGAACTCCCACTGATGTCCATGCCAGTTCAGACAAGCCTCAGAGCACAGTCCAAATACCCAAATTAAGTCAACAGAAACTCTGCTGCTGACTTCTGTATAAGTTGGATCAGGTCAATAGTGCTGTGCAGGTTTTCAAAGCTTATTTTTCTCTACGATGCAGTTAATTTAATTATTTTATTTTGTGTATGAATAGCATGTAATTAAGTTTGGGGTTTATTAAACCTATAATGTAAGTACACTATATTTCTATTTATTTATTTGTAATTTATAGCCTCTTTAAGCACATTTTTTTTCTTTGTAAGTTCCCATGGAAACCTGCCACTTATATATGGAGTATGAACATGTACTCACAGCACCACTCACCATACATCTGCTTGTTAGCTGAATGCATGCCATAGAATCATAGGACTAGTAGGGACCCCAAGAGGTCTTCTAGTTCAGTCCCCTTCACTCAAGGCAGGACTAAGTATTACCTAGACTATCCCTGACAGGTGTTTGTCTAACCTGCTCTTAAAAATCCCCAATGATGGCAATTCCACAACCTCCCTAGGAAATTTACTCCAGTTCTTAACCTTAACCCTGACAGTTAGGAAGTTTTTCCTAATGTCCAACCTAAACCACCCTTGTTGCAATTTAAGCCCGTTGCTTCTTGTGCTAGTCTCACAGGTTAAGAAGAACTATTTTTCTCCCTCCTCCTTGTAACAACCTTTTATGTACTTGAAAATTGTTATCATGTCCCCTCTCAGTCTTCTCTTCTCTAGACCAAACAAACCCAATTTTTCAATCTTCCTTCATAGGTCATGTTTTCTAAATCTTTAATAATTTTTGTTGCTTTTCTCTGGCGTTTCGCCAATTTTTCCACATCCTTCCTGAAATGTGAAATGTTGAGGATCTCTCCACAGATACTCAAAATGACATTACACAGCTCCAGAAGTTGTCTCTGCTAGAAATATTCAAGTTCTGATTTACTTGACTTCCATTTAATAGTCTAATCCTTGAACTGAACCTGAAAGGTTGGGACTTGATCCTTGAGCTCTACTGTTGTTTGTTCAGAAATTCTGAGGGTGAGTGTGACTCTACTGATATTCACAAAGTGGAAAACAATCAGTATACATGTTTTAAAAGGAGATTCTCTATCTATTGAAAAAAGTGGCTTTTAAGCTTGGAGATAGCCCTGAATTCTTTAACTCATCATGAAAAATGAATATTTTCAGACTTGGGTGCCTAAAATTTAGATTTCTAAATCCATATGTCGGCATCTAAATATGTTACCTGATTTTACAAGGTGCTGACCATCCATAACTCTCATATTAGGCCCTTTGTAGTTTATCAAAATCTACCTGAACCTAAATATGTGCTTCCTTAAGGAACAAATATCAGTGCCTGCTTTAGAAAACCTTACTGGCAAGGTACCCACTTTTGGACAGCAATTAGTCTCAAGATTCTGTACTCCACCACTGGCCACAATGAGCCAAAAGTTTCTTCCTGCTCCTGATGAGCTTAAACTGGATGCAGCATTTCAGTTGATCCTTTCTGTCATGTAAATATATTACATGATGTGCTCACCATCAGTGTATAAAATGGGTGTCTCCCCCATCAGGTAGGCAGGTTTCAACCAATTTGCAGCCAGGATTTTTCTCATACAATTTTCCCTCCTTCTGCTGGCAGACACTCTTCCCTAAGATGTTCTTTCTTTGGGGTTCCATCTTGTTCTCCAGGACTCAGAGACTTGGAGCCCTTATGGAGCAAAGTCAGCAAATTATTCCCTTAGAAAACTGGGGAAAAATCCTTACTGCATTCTCTCCTGCCCTGAGACTATTATGTCTGGGGTTCTCCCCCACTCACAACCTCACGAGGCCATGGTCCAATCATGCTGAGCAAGTAAGATCAGAAGTGGCCATGATTCAGTTATTTTCACTATGCATAGAGTGTAAGAATATGAACAGCAAGATAGAAAGAGTTGTGGGAATAGGACTTTTTTTTTTAAAGTGCATGTACCCATTTCATAGTCACTCCAAGACAGGAAATTATTATCATGTAAGAGAAACTAGATTTTACAAATAAGACCAGTGAATAGGCTGTTAGACTTCCATGTTAAGTTCTACTCTCACTCCTCCCTCTCTCTCTTCTTTTCTTCATTTCCTTCCCTTGCTTTGCAACCCTGACTCTCATCCTCATCCATTTGCTCTCTTCTCTATTTCTCTTTCTTCATTTTCCTTCCTGTCAGGCAATCTGTATTTCTCTCCTCTCCTCCCATTTGCAGTCTCTCATATTCCCCTTACTTCTGGGCCTGGTTCGCTCCTGAATGCAACATCTTCAGGAATTGCAGACTTCTCTCCTCCAAGGCAGCTGTACTTCCTGTATCTCATCCATCCCAGAGTCTTCAAGCAACTCATACTGTACATAACATAGCTTTCTGCCAAACCCTACTTTTTGCCCCTGCTCTTGTGCAGTCTCCTATATATCATAAAAGAAGTGTTTAACCCAGGGAGCTATGGAAAATCCTTTTTATTACCAGTGTGTGTATGAGGGGGTATGCTACACTGGCATGGAACATCCTATTGTACCATCTCAGTTCAAGCACTATTAGGTACAAGTGGTTAATACCTGTGGAATTTACAATTAATTTTCCCCAGCCCCATAAATTCTTCTCATATTTCCCCCATGGCCACAGAGGTACACTCACTACTTTAGAAAAATTGTGTTTTAAAAAAACCCAACAATCAGCTGCAGAGATGCTCATTTTGTCTTTAAAGCCTCAGGTTTGATATATTATTAGTTAAAATCTGAGACTCAAAGGTGTCTTTAAAATGCTAGGATTTGGAACAAAAGTACTTACATTTATTTGTCCTTAAATTGTGATCTGCTGGGAACAGAGAATGTCCACCTGCCTTGTTTGAAAAGCACCTAGCACAGAGTGGACACTACTGTAAATAAACAACATTTGTTATTTATCCATAGGTTGGAGACCAAGGCTGCTTTTATCCTCTGTGCATTGCACCTGTTCACAGCATGTTATACTTTTTTTTCCAGTTGTTTTTTTTTTTGCATTGTTTACATCAATATGGAAAATCTTCAGTAAACAGATTTAAAAAAAAATCCAGATTTTGTTGCCTAAAGGGCAAAACCTACCTGCATCTCATTTACACCTGTTATTGAAGCTCTGAATGTATTTTTAACTACTGATGGTGGAGAAAACAACAGCAACTTCCATCTTATTTGGAGATAACAGGTGCACTCCCCTCATAAAATGGCAGCTGTCACTTCTGTTTACCGTTTGTTTAATTAGGAAACAATGTCTGTTTGCTACCTCAGGCTGACACAATGCTGCCACTGCTCGTCATCTGGGGACATAATATGTCAGCAACGTACCACCTTGTAACCGCTCTTTCACTGTAAATACTGAAGGGAACAGATGTCACTGTTAAAATCTAAAAGAAAACTCTAAGTTGAACACACTCTGTTTACAGCAGGTCTTTGAGTGCGTCTTAACTCCTCATGGTTTAAAACGGTTTAAAAATCTCAGGATTTGGGTACTAAAAAACAAATCTATTTCTGATGTCAGACACCCATTATATCAGCTGATTCACTGCAACTTCTTGTCAAATCTTCTCCCTTCCTCTTACCACCCCAGGCTCAGCCACTTCCATATAGCATTTACAGCAATAGCAGAATTCTAGTACTTCCCCCACCCCTTTCTTTGTTGTGCCACTATGGATAGCTTCTGTAGCTTTACACATAGCTGCCTGCATTTAATCTGACCTTTTCAGCACAGCATGGGGATCAGAAGAGTAAATAAAGGAGCAAATTAAGCTATATGGCTTTAGTATCTTTTGTGTCATAATAAAGGATATGAATGTGTAAAGCTCTGATTGTTTCTTTAATCTTTGAGCTTTGACTTTGATCTACATTTGCAATAGTGCACCAGGAATACAAGAGTCTTGAAATAACCTTTACTAATATGTAGATATTTTCTACAGTTAATTAATCATGTTTTAATTTGCCATCACTTCATAAATGGGATTGTTACAGACACTGTAACCTAAAGTCTGAATGGAGGGTATTTTTAAAATATACAGGAAGGAACTAAATTGGCTTATTCAATGCTACATTTATGACTATCAAATTTCAGTCATATGCATTTATTAAATTATAAAATCATCTCCTTTCAGATAAGAGTAATGATCAAACTTAATCAGGAGTCAGGAGACAAAGGTCAGATTGACATTCAGTTCTTAACTCACATAGATACAGTGAAAGACAAGACTATAATGACATGAGTTATATTCTTAACTTTGAATTTCCTGATTTTCTTGTTTTAAATTAGATTTACTATTATTTGAATGTAGCATTTTTTTTATATAATTCACTTTGAAAAACAAAACTAGCAAAGTTATTAAAATGCATTTATAGCTACTTGACAAAGTTTAGCAGCTTTTGATTTAAAAGTTTAAGCCAAATACAATAGATATCTATTTTATCTTCATAGACATCTGAGTCTGAAACCAGAAGATGTTACAGAATCACAGAATTAGAGATGGAAAAGAGTTAGGAAGTTACTCAGTCCCAGCCAATTGAGGATTATTTCCATTATACATTTCTAGTATGTTTTCTGAGGAAGTTTTCCTAATTCTCAGTTAAAACTTTCCCTTTCTTAATTTCATTCCATTACACATGAGTGCCACCATCTACCACACTATTAATGAATTCTTCTACATTTTTAGAGTTTACACACTTCAGTTTTCTGTGGATCTATGTCATTTCCCACCTGTATTGATCACTTATCAAAACTATACATGTGAAACTCTGAATCTCTCAGTTGTCTTTCCATCTGGGCCCCAATGACCTCCCACATTTGCTTTTCTAATCTTTTGGTGCCAATCTAGTGATTCTCAACTTAAAAATCATTACCACTGTTAGCCAGACATTGGTGACATATAACATCCAGCTACATTTATTTCTATATGTTCAAGTTCCACAAGTATTTCCTCATCTGTTTCTTCAAAAGTTGAGTTTTCCCAGGCATTTTTTAGACATCATTAATTTTAGTGGGCTCCTTATTTCAGGCTCTCTCCTTGAAAGTGCTGAACACTGTAGATCCATCCCAGCCAGTCAAATAGGTCTACTAATGTGTTGAAAGTTAAGCACATACTTAAATGGTTTACTGGATCTCTGCCAGAATACTCAGTATTTTGCAGAACAAAGCCTTTAGGATCCAGTTCTGTTCCCATTGACTTCAATTGTGCAGGCTCAAACTCTTATTAATAGACCCACTTTGTCCCATCCATTGAATATCTTTGTTTAAAATTTTCCAAGCTGTATATGTTTATACTTTTCCTGATTTAGCCTCGTTTTGCTATTTCCTGACTTGTTTGTAATCTCAATAGATCAATTTGTACATTTTTTTCTGTCCTCAGTAATATTTGCAACTCCTAATATACATCATCTGTGAATTTCATTAGTATTCCAAGGACCTGAGCATGCAATTGCTAGTGCAAAGGAAGACTGCTATGCCTACCCAGAGCTTCCTAATGTCTATGGGGCTCTAGACACTATCAGTTGCAGGATCAGGTGTTAGGTCATTCATGAAGATGTTAAATAAGTCTGTTGTAGTATCCCCATTAGATATCTTCCTCCTTTATACTTTTTCATGATCTCTACTTTAAACCTTTCAACCACCTTTCAGCCTGCATTGAAACATTATTTCTGTTGTTGTTATTTATTTATTAATTATTATTATTATTATTATTTATTTTATTTGTATTACCATAGTGTCTAGAGGCCCTAGTCAAGGACTAGAACCCCATGGTGCTAAGAACTTTATAAACACAGAACGGAAAGCTGACCCCTACCCAAAGGGGCTTACAATTCAAGTATAGAGACAAGGGACAACAGAGGTATAAAGACAGACAGGAGAAACAATGAGCAATGAGACGGTATCAATCATCATGATAGGCTGTGGTGTCAGCACGCTAGCAGTCTAACCACTGCCAAATTTTTTGTAGGCATCACAACAATTGACAGTTTTGAGGAAAAAGAAAAGGAGTACTTGTGGCACCTTAGAGACTAACAAATTTATTAGAGCATAAGCTTTCGTGAGCTACAGCTCACTTCATCGGATGCATTTCCACCAAATGCATCCGATGAAGTGAGCTGTAGCTCACGAAAGCTTATGCTCTAATAAATTTGTTAGTCTCTAAGGTGCCACAAGTACTCCTTTTCTTTTTGCGAATACAGACTAACACGGCTGCTACTCTGAAAGTTTTGAGGAGGTATTTGAAAGTGAATAATGAGGCAATTTTCAGGCCTTTATGGGGAGCAATTCCCAAGCATGTGGATCAGCATGGGAGAAAGCATGAAGGTTCTTGTTTGAAACTTTAACAAGTGGGCAATGGAGGGTTGCTGTGAATGGGCTGATGAGAGGCTAGCATTAACAGCTAGATAGTGAACGAGAGATAATGGACAGGGTGGGGACTGACAATTAAGGACCTTGAAAGTGAAAACAAGCATCTTATGTTTGATTTGATAGATGGAGCCAGTGGAAGGATTCAAAGAGAGGGGTGACATGGTCAAAGTAACAAGCTAGGAAAGTGCATTTTGAATGCATAAGATTGCAGTTGTCAAAGCCAGAAAGAAGGATGTTGCAATAATTAAGGAATATGGAAGTATTCCAACCCAAGCCAAATTAAGTTAACTTTTTTCATGATTTGATAACAGTTTCAAATACATTAATCAAATTCAAATATGTAGATCTCCTGTTTCCTTCATCCACTGAAAGACCAAGCCTGTACTCCTAATACAGGCAAAACTTCCAATAAAAGAGTGCAGGACTGGGCCCTATTTTTGTAAACCTGTCAAAGAATAACAAACCTTTTTGAAAATAATAGAAGCACTGTGATCTGGTGTATGGTTGAATACCTGGAAGAAGTGCTGAACTCACAGAACCTTCTTCAATTTCTGGAGGTGCCATTCATAGTCATAATAATTGTATGCACCTGATTTCAGTGACTCCACTGAGCTAGCCCTACTAAGAGCATTAGCCAACCCCATGGGAACATTGTCTCACCTCACTTCACACTGAATAGTGATAATGGACAACTTCACTAAAGATAGCAGTTTGCAAAGAGTAAAGATGTGATTGTGCTTGAATGGCACTATTTCTGAATTTCCTCACTCTCATGCCAATGGGTTAAAGACATAACAGATCCTTTATTCTTTACAAACCAGAATGTCTTTTGCTTCATTACCACAAACACATTCAGTCTATTGAATAAATAAAATATTCAGGCAATTTACAACAAAATTTTAATGTAGCCCCAAATCTGTATCAGTATGATTGTGCAAATAATGCCTTATTCTTGGCTTCTGATCCATTTAAATATACTCTATGTATTTAGAACTCCTGGTATCCATACAAAAATTCTTAGGAAACTCAAAAAAAGCCTTCATTGTGCCTGAAAAGAAATAATTTTGCACTCTAATATCTTTGACATTTTTTTCCTTTTTAAACAAATCAGCAGCTGCTTACCTTTTATACTGCCACTGCTTCCCAAGTTCATTTTACAACACAAGACTTTGTTGACAGGGAGAGCAAAAATATATTTTAAATTTATCTGATAAGGAAAACTTGTTCAAGGATGTTGCAGAGTTTTAAAGAGAGAGGGCCTGGTTGTAACTTAAGTTAAAGTCCATGCAGGAGAGGGTGCAGAGGATATATGTTATGAGTATTACCGCAGCACTACGAACCCTAGTCATGGATCAGGACACCACTGTTCTGGGTGCTGTACAAACACAGAACAAAAGATGTTCCCTGCCTCCAAAAGCTCACAATCTAAGTATAAGACAAGAGAAAACAAAACAAAACAAAAAAAACCCCAGAAAGATACAGACAGACAGACAGATGGGGTAACTCGAGGATAGGCAGTGATCTTTTCATACCAGCAGCATTGTCATTTATGTATTTTATTTGTTTGTTTTTTGTTAGCCATCATGGCAAAGAATAGTTTCATGGAGCTGTTTGAAGGCGGTCAATGAGGTCATTTTGTGGATGTTTACAGAGAGTTCCTCTCAAGCATGTGGGGCAGCAATAGCTCAGAGAAGTAATTCTGGTTGAGACTGTGATGTTTTCTGGATGAATTCCCAGGTGTGCATGCTGTGCTGGCTCACTTTTGAGGGGTACAACACGCATTTCTCTCCAATGCCTGGCCAGCTCTGCAAAGAGACAAAGCCAGTACCGTTGCCCACCTCTCCTAGTTTCAGATAGCTAGTATTCGTGGGGGCACTAGAAAGGTGTATGACCTATGTTACTAAAAAGAATCATGTCTGGCCTCTACGCAGGGGCTACTCACAGTCTTTCTCTTTCCTTGTGCATCAATGCAGGGCCAGGAATACTCGAGCCAAAACCACACAGTCCTGTAAAGAAAATGATCTGACAAAATTACTGACAGAACTTTTCTATTATAGTGAAAAGTTTAAAAAAAGATCGGCTGCCTAGTGCTTAGACAGCAGTTAATCGAAGACTTTCTGAAGGAATACAAAGTCTGACATAAAGATCAACAGTGATTTGCAGACTAAAGCTTCAAGTGAAAGTGGCAAGCATTTACTGCTTGCAAGTGTCTGATTGACAGCTCTTGTGAATGAACCCGTCCACCTAGCAAGTACAAAACAACACAGACAGCAGCACTGCAAACTTGTCAAACATCTTTCCTCACAGTTTGCTTCTTTACTGGCATTTGCCCTTGGCCATTCTTGGAAGGACCTAGGGTGGTAGTGAAAGGGAAGCATGCAGTACTCTGAGTGCCTCTTCAATACTGGACCTCTCTTACTAAGGCTGAAAACAGAAGTGCCAAATGGTGTTAGTAGGGGCAATAGTTTCTGAGATGTAGATACCTGCCAGCTAGGAAGTAGTATGGGATCACAACTTATTTCACATAGGACAATAAGTGTCTGTTAGAGACCATTATCTACCTGAGCCATTTATGGGCCAGTGACTTCAAGATAAAGCATTCTGTATCTTATTACCAATCTTTTAAGCCATCCAAGCACTCAATAGATTTTCAAAATGGGAAATAAGAAAAGGACAGTCTAAAAACCTTATTCTTTAATTCCCTTACACACGTGCCAAACCAGAAAAACCACTAACAGCTGTAGTACTGATTTCTTCATCTCTAATCTGATGTGAAATACATTTGAGGTTAATCCTTAATGGAAACATTATGAAACTACACAAGGTTTGACCCAAAAGAGCCAGATCTTCTTCTACTGAATGCCCAGCTCTAGGCTAACTAATGTGCCGGTGTTCATAATAAAGGTGCATTAGCTTGTTTGCACTGCTAACAGTTTTTTCTTTCCATAAGAACATTCACTGCTACATCAGTACAACATAGGGAAATCTCAGCTGAGGATAGTCAATATTTCATGACCAAATAATGAGCCTACTATTTCTTTACTTCACTCAGTCAGTCACTCACTCACAGCTGCTAGTACATGCTATTCCAATGGGACTCAGAATAAGAGTAGTTTCATCGAAAACATTTGCCAGAGAATTGGCTGTTATTCAGTGTTACAAAATCTATGTTGCTCACAACACCTCTTTCAAAGCAAAATGCAACCTGCTACTTCTCCCTGCTTAAGATTTTGAAGTAAAAGTTCATACATGCATTCAGGCTTCTGAAACAATGAACCAAAGTGCTGTCATGTCATCAGGCATGAAAGAAAAAACAATTATTTTAACTATACTTTATATAATCAATATCTTTGCTTTAATAAAAAGAAAAGGAGTACTTGTGGCACCTTAGAGACTAACAAATTTATTAGAGCATAAGCTTTCGTGAGCTACAGCTCACTTCATCGGATGCACTTGGTGGAAAAAACAGAGGAGAGATTTATATACACACACACAGAGAACATGAAACAATGGGTTTATCATACACACTGTAAGGAGAGTGATCACTTAAGATAAGCCATCACCAGCAGCAGGGGGGGGAAAGGAGGAAAACCTTTCATGGTGACAAGCAAGGTAGGCTAATTCCAGCAGTTAACAAGAATATCAGAGGAACAATGGGGGGTGGGGTGGGAGGGAGAAATACCATGGGGAAATAGTTTTACTTTGTGTAATGACTCATCCATTCCCAGTCTCTATTCAAGCCTAAGTTAATTGTATCCAGTTTGCAAATTAATTCCAATTCAGCAGTCTCTCATTGGAGTCTCAGGTTTCAGAGTAGCAGCCCTGTTAGTCTGTATTCGCAAAAAGAAAAGGAGTACTTGTGGCACCTTAGAGACTAACAAATTTATTAGAGCATAAGCTTTCGTGAGCTACAGCTCACTTCATCGGATGCATTTGGTGGAAAAAACAGAGGAGAGATTTATATACACACACACAGAGAACATGAAACAATGGGTTTATCATACACACTGTAAGGAGAGTGATCACTTAAGATAAGCCATCACCAACAGCAGGGGGGGGGAAGGAGGAAAACCTTTCATGGTGACAAGCAGGTAGGCTAATTCCAGCAGTTAACAAGAATATCAGAGGAACAGTGGGGGGTGGGGTGGGAGGGAGAAATACCATGGGGAAATAGTTTTACTTTGTGTAATGACTCATCCATTCCCAGTCTCTATTCAAGCCTAAGTTAATTGTATCCAGTTTGCAAATTAATTCCAATTCAGCAGTCTCCAGGCTGAGCTCGACCTGCACCAGTCCACACAAGAGATCCACTTCCTGGACACTACGGTGCTAATAAGCGATGGTCACATATACACCATCCTATATCGGAAACCTACTGACCGCTATTCCTACCTACATGCCTCTAGCTTTCATCCAAATCATACCACTCGATCCATTGTCTACAGCCAAGCGCTACGATATAACCGCATTTGCTCCAATCACTCAAACAGAGACAAACACCTACAAGATCTCTATCATGCACTCCAACAACTACAATACCCACCTGCTGAAGTGAAGAAACAGATTGACAGAGCCAGAAGAGTACCCAGAAGTCACCTACTACAGGACAGGCCCAACAAAGAAAACAATAGAACGCCACTAGCCATCACCTTCAGCCCCCAACTAAAACCTCTCCAACGCATCATCAAGGATCTACAACCTATCCTGAAGGACGACCCATCACTCTCACAGATCTTGGGAGACAGACCAGTCCTTGCTTACAGACAGCCCCCCAACCTGAAGCAAATACTCACCAGCAACCACACACCACACAACAGAACCACTAACCCAGGAACCTATCCTTGCAACAAAACCCGTTGCCAACTCTGTCCACATATCTATTCAGGGGATACCATCATAGGGCCTAATCACATCAGCCACACTATCAGAGGCTCGTTCACCTGTGCATCTACCAATGTGATATATGCCATCATGTGCCAGCAATGCCCCTCTGCCATGTACATTGGCCAAACTGGACAGTCTCTATGTAAAAGAATGAATGGACACAAATCAGACGTCAAGAATTATAACATTCAAAAACCAATTGGAGAACACTTCAATCTCTCTGGTCACTCGATCACAGACCTAAGAGTGGCTATACTTCAACAAAAAAGCTTCAAAAACAGACTCCAACGAGAGACTGCTGAATTGGAATTAATTTGCAAACTGGATACAATTAACTTAGGCTTGAATAGAGACTGGGAATGGATGAGTCATTACACAAAGTAAAACTATTTCCCCATGGTATTTCTCCCTCCCACCCCACCCCCCACTGTTCCCCTGATATTCTTGTTAACTGCTGGAATTAGCCTACCTTGCTTGTCACCATGAAAGGTTTTCCTCCTTTCCCCCCCCTGCTGCTGGTGATGGCTTATCTTAAGTGATCACTCTCCTTACAGTGTGTATGATAAACCCATTGTTTCATGTTCTCTGTGTGTGTGTATATAAATCTCTCCTCTGTTTTTTCCACCAAATGCATCCGATGAAGTGAGCTGTAGCTCACGAAAGCTTATGCTCTAATAAATTTGTTAGTCTCTAAGGTGCCACAAGTACTCTTTTTCTTTTTGCGAATACAGACTAACACGGCTGCTACTCTGAAACCTTTGCTTTAATAGTTTTTCAATATCAGAAATATTCATAGCTGGAATAGTAACTGTATCAGCTATTACAGCATATATGCAATATAGTTAGGGCTTGAGTCACAAGGTATATAAACACATTCCTAATTTAAGTATAACAGTAGTCTCATTTACTTCAATGCAAATGCTCACATGCTTCAGTATCTTGCCAAATTAGGGTCTGAGAGGATCATGGACGTTTCTGTTTTAACTCCATTAAAATTATTGGGCTTACACCAGAGATGAATTGGGCTCACATGGACAATTCTTGTTGTCATTTCCGTCACTAAGGGCAGAATCTGGATAGGTTATCTAACTAAAAATCTGGAGTAATTACACTGAAGTCGGTGGCAAATTCCAGACTGACAATGGTCTAGATGACAGTACGCTCTGGCTCTGTGACTTTGATAGGACTACATGCATACAGCCGAGGGCAGATTTTTCCAATCAAAATCTCCATAAAATATCAGTAGGTGCATTTTGAGTTTTTGAAGCCTGCAGTTTTCAAATCAATAATGCTTCAGAGAGAAATGAGAAGTGGCCTGCAAGATATTAACAGGACTTCTCTTGAGGACACTTTATGCCAAATTCTGCTCTCATTGTCATGAGTAGGAATTTTGAGGACTTGTTACTTTCAGCTAAACGACATCAGATTTATGCCAGTTTAACAGAACAGCATTTGGACCATAGATATCTGTGACTAGCTAAGAAATGTATATATATTCATTAAAACGGTCACTATACTACCCACTGTACACTGCTTTAAGGCTATCAAAATGTTAGTAGCCTACAAAGCTTTGAATCCAATATAGAAAATGACTAAGTACTTAAAATATCTAGCAGGTATGATACATGCTACACCACATTGTGATTTCATGTAACAATACAACAAAACAAATGTACAGAAACAAATATACTGGCCATTTGCTCTACATTTGGGCAGCAAATCACAGAAACAAAACATTCATCTAGGTGCAGGCAGTAAAACAGAGATAGCTGTTAGCAGTTCTTTTTGAATGTCCTAAAATCATATCTGACTTTTGTACCATGTCAAAGGTGACAGGTGTACAGTAGATAATGAATTATTCCAAGTGAATTAACAGATTGAAGAAATCCTCTGTTTCTGACACCAGTTCAAAGTTTGTTAGCTAACATAACCTTCATTAGATGTCAAACTGTCAGTGGATATCAGATTGGATTTTTGAGCCTCGCTACTCCCAAAATACATTAAAGCAGCCAAGCAATACCTTTGATTGTAGACATTAAAATCAACACTATCAATTAATGAGTCAGTTATCCAAGTTAGAATCTTAGGTGCTGGTCTAGCATAGCATCTCTACAGCATTCCAAGTCACACAAGTCCAAGGTCATAGTATAGATGTTTTGTATGTGAAAGGTCCAGTTTTCCAGAGGAAACAGATCATGGTACATTGAAAGCAACTCTCTGTTTAGGTGTCCACTCTTTTTGCCTTCACGGCCCAACACCCCCACCTCCAATCAAATCAACCATTAGGATTGTAAACAGGTTGTACTCTGAAGGGCAGAATGCATGGAAATAAACTACCTTGTCTTCCATGCTGAACTGCTTCTTGACCTCAGATTTTTGTTTGTTTGTTTGTTTGTTGATGGATTTTTTGTTTTTGTAAGTTTTTGTGGAGAGATGGTGAGTTTCTTCCCTGATCGCTGAAAGCTCAGTTGAAAGCCACCATAGTGAATCTGACTCCTTTTCCGATCCCCATCTTGTTTTTTTTCTACAGGAAGACTCTTTCTTTGCTTTCCTTTATTTTTGGAGATCGAGAAAACAATATGAGCTCCTTCAATGCATATGTTGGTGTTTGGGAGGGGAGGGATCAGAGAGGTTCTACTTTCTATTGCCATTTTTTATACGTCACAATAACTCTTTTCCACTTCTTCCCAAGGTGACTGCTGGTCACTCAGCTGAAGAAGAATCTGTGTGAGGATGCTATGGGACTTCCTAAGTACACACATGCTACAGTGATAGGAGCCTGCAGTTTGGTGGTCTGTCCAGTCAGCTGACCTACTGGTCAGGGCCTGCTACTCTACTCTCTCTTAATTTAATTTGTCAGGGTCCTCTGACCAGGGGTCAGCTGACTCAACTTATTTGCTAGTAGATCCCCACTCCTTCCCATCCCAGACATAGGCATAGGGGAATCTGGAGTGTGTATGGAGACCTAAACCCTCCCTCTCCATTGGATCCTGGCTCAGAGCCATGAAAGTGTGACAGCATGGATTTTCCTACCCTTGGCCCACCTCCTGTTCACATTCCCCTGGGCCACTTCATACCCCACCCAATACCTCAATTTTGGGCATGGCATCTGTTTGATTATAGTCCTTTTTTCCAAACCCCCACAATTTCAGGGCTGATTCAAACAACTCTCTGGTGCTTCACACATGGTTCTCCCTATCTCAGGGGGCTCTCCAAGGAGTTGGGGAAAGATTCACAGCCAAATCTCCTCTATAAAAGAGCCTTCTCCTCCTAGGAATGGCTTATTTCCTCCCACACTGGCCTGGGCTACTGGACCTCTTTTTATACTGCTCCTTTCCCCAGAACCATGCTTGGCAGTACTTGAGGGGCAGAGCATTCTCTGTCCAGCCCTGCTCCAGCCTTTCCCTGGCCTTGGCCTTAGAGAGGGGTTTGTAACTTCCATCACAGAGCTTTCTTTGAATTCAAGACAGCAATGCTGCGCCTTGCAAGCATTCAGAATTAGGAGCCTTCCCCCTGAAAGCATGAGATTGTCCTAAAATTAATGTTTACAAAAAATACAAACAAGGGCTAAAAATTTACTTTTTTTTTTAAATGAAAGCTGAGCTTCTTTCATAATAACAGAGCCCCAGCAGCACGAAACACTGCAGCATTCATGATAAAATCATGAATGTCATCAAGACTGACAGATAGATGAAGAGAGGGAGAGGCTTCTGATGTTCCCAAGAATCAGATTGCTAGTTAAGTAACTTACTGGCCTTGGGAAGATGGTAGACTGGACTGCCTATTCTGTATCCCTAGGCCTGTGACACTGATTTAGGAGGATCATAACTCTTCTGCCAACAAACAGCCATAGAAATGAATCAGGCCCAGTCAGGTCCATTATACTCCGCATAGATGTAGTATACACTGTGGCTTTTGCCAGCATAGGTATATCAGATAGGGTATGTGTTTTTTCCACACACCCTGGCTGACATAGCAATGCTGACAAAACTTAGTAGTATATACCTGGCCTTACATACTAAACTGTACTATACTAAGCCACCTGACAGCTCTTTAGTGCACAACAGGAGTAGTTAGTGAGGAGATGCTAATGTGCTGTAAATTCACACCCTAGCTTGCTGTGCACGAACATCCCCAAACAGACAAGCCCTTAGCTTGTAAGAAAGGTTTATACCATTAAGCAGGCTATGATTGTGGATCTCTAAGAATACTGGAGATAAGCCTGGGCCCTGCTGTTATCCAATTCTTATTTAACACATTTAGTGGAACTGTGGTAACTTTTCTTAAAATAAAGACAAAAAACACTAAATAATTAAAACACTATATGTTTAAGATAAAGTACTATAAAGTACAGTGCCCTAAATTTTGCGTATGCTTTGACCTAAAGGGGATTGGGGTTTAGACACAAATGAATTTTGTTATAGAAGTGGCAAGTTTCATGGTCCTTGTTATCTCTTGCAGGAGTGAGCTCGATAGTAAAGATTCACAGAAAGTTCTGTCTCATGAACTCATTAGCTTTTCTCTATTACTTGACAGTTTTATTGTTGCAATGCTATCATGAGAGGTCAAGTCACAGATGACTGATGTCTTAGCTAACTAGACCCACTCACACAGAGGGCTTTGAACATCAGGACAAAGACTATGTTTTCAGTTGGAAGCCTGTACATACAATAGAAAACCACAGCGATGCATCCACTCCAATATTTGTTACTAAGCAGATTTTTGTACCAGTTGGAGCTTTTTTTTAGGGATGGGGGAGGCTGCATTCCTGGATAGAATAGTAGCAATAATTAGTCCTGCATGGTTCACCATGGTCAGATCTGTCTCTGATAGGAAGTTGTATATTCTTCTGGCAATTTGAAGATGGAAGTGGGTGGGGTTTTTTGCTCTCTTTGGCGATTTGAGCATATAGTAGCACCGAGGCATCCACAGTGACCCAAAACTGCAAACCATTTTAATCTGTGACCAGATTTTCCTCATAGTGAAGGATGTTAGAGAGGAGAGAAACCTAAGCACTTGCCTTTTGCTACCAGCATCACCTCACACTTATCTCTGTTCAACTTTAGACACCTGCTCTTCATCCAGGTGCTGAATTCAGGTAACCGGAGGGGAAGATGGCATATGGCGTTGTTTGTTTCTGACCTACCTGCTGCAGAGTTCAGTGTAGCTGCACTGAAGGCAGCAGAGTTAAGATGGACAAAATTAGTATGTCACCATGGCGTTAAAAGCTCTATCATAATGCAAACACACAAGAGGGCTGAATTAAGGTTATCTGTGCAGCCTTAATTCCTGTATATTTAAAATGTGGAGTACTTGACTTTGTAACCTAAATATTCTTTTAATGTAGGGTTTTGGGGAGGAGAGAGGTTGGTAGGTAGTTTCAAAATAGATTAGCTTCAATTTTTCATATGTCTTTTCGGTCCAGATAAAAATTTATACTAGGTTCAAAATCATTTAATCTTATATAAGTATTCTGTGTGTCATAGGTCAGATCCTTGGCCTATTAAGTCTACTTTGTGCTGCTCTGGCAGGCTTAAACCTGGCTTAAAGTTTAGTTTCAGTATTTACACAGCATTTGGTAATTTTCAGGTGGCATAAGGTTCGCTTCACAGCTACTAAACCAATTCCCTCCTTTGATGTAGGGAAATCGACGGGCAAAAGGGTTAATGTTAGATTACTCCAGCCTTTTATGTGATTTCAAGGCCACCAGAATGGCACCTGTGATCTGTTAACAGCTAGCATACTGTAGAGCCACCCTAAGGCTGCTCTAAATTGTGTCAGAAACAAAGGCTTGCACAGAGTGGTCTCAGGATCAGGGAGTCACAAAGGTGGCTATAAGGTTACCTGCACACCATCATCATCCCTTCCACTCAATTGCACCAAGCACTGCTGTGGTACAGCCAGGGATCTTGCCTATTAGTCTTAATACGAATTCACATCATACAGCATATTACTTACAGATTATGGATCTATAATTGTTACCGTGCACTGAAATGGGTTACTGCAAACACACAGTAGAACTATTTCTCTTGTTAGAGGACTTTCCCTTCACCCTCTCCCCTGGTTCTTGGGAGCAGACAGAAAGTAGAAGACCAGAAGTCTAAAGTGCAGACAGTGCAAGGTTTATTGGGGTTAATTTCCAGCAAGAATATGTCCCACAGAGCCTTGTTTCCCAGTGTTCTTACTCCCCTCTCCTCAGGAGGCATAATTATACCTGAAATGCATGCCCACAGTCCCATCCCTTACAATTTATGGTCGTGTTCCATTTTGGGGGGGTCAGGAGTCTGGGGTCTTCATCCCACCCATTTTTACCCCATGAGAGGGGTAAGGAGTGAGGTTGTGCTATGGTAAGGGGCAGGCATTTCTCTGGACTTTTAGTGCTTTACCTCAACCAAATCCACCTTTGCCCCTCCTGACTGGTTGCTTGACCTTGCCTTAAGATAAGAAGTTGAGGCAGTTTTCAAGTGTGTGCTCATATATTACACTCCCACTATGCCCAATAACACTTTAACTGCTATTATCTGTTCCCATTATACTAACAAACCCATCTGGCTTAGGCAAAAGCAACATACACAGCATCTTTGTCCTTAGTAAGAATCCCTTTGTTATGAATATGTGTGTACAATGTATATGTATCAAAAAGAATTAAACAGGAAAGCAAACCCCAAAATACGGTCTCAGGTGAAAATACAGGCCTGGATACTACGTTGCCACTAGCACTCATAAAACCTCTAATGGAACAACTTGGCTGTTTTAATTTTGTTCTCTAAAAATATTAGAAAGGATTCATCCATTATGGGCTAATAGTCTAATTTATAGATGCAGGGAGATATTAAATTCACTGGAGTTCAAGCCAAGTGAGCTTGTTTCCCTTTGTTTTGTAATCCTTTACATTTAAACAGGCAAATACATTTTTTTCTGAACCTTTATGAAGAAAAAACATAGGACAAAAATCACCTGAGTCTAAGTATGCTAATTTTTGTCTGAAATGACTGCTTTGGGGTTGAATACAATATCGTCTCAATAGGTACAGATGTTTATAATTAGAAAACAGAGACCATTATCTATCTTTCTAATACTGAAGAAACTGCTATAACAGATGTGGTGTAACCTTTCAAAGGGTTGATTCTGTCTACTTCTTGTAGCTTAGAAAAGTTCAGAATCCTTTGCTAATAGAAGCAAATATGCTGAAATATTGCACCTTGATCTTGAACCTTAATAGATGGAAAAGAGTCAAAACCAAAAGTATTAAAATTAGAATTCAGATCAAGATACATTACTCTGGAAATCAGCAGATATTGTTAATATATAATCTTATTTCTTTATCTCATATATATTTCTATCTGTTCCATTGTGTGTTTTAAGAAGATCAACCTTTAATTATCCAAAACCAAAAATAAGGCATAATAGACTATGATTTTCAAATCTCCAACTTCTTAAAAGTTTTATCATTTCCCTACGACAGTAGTGGGCAACCTACGGGCCACGTGTGGCCCGCAGCCCGCAGGTTGCCTACCACTGCCTTACAGTCTTGCTGTTTCTGTATAGGGTCATCCTGCTGTCAAATAGCTTAAATTCTAGAACCTTTAAGTGCTATAATCCTCCAATTCTTGAGTCCTATAGTTCGGTGTTTCTCGGTTCTCAGACCCTGCATGTGTTCTGCCTGGAACACCACTGCCTTACATAAGGTGTAGTCATTAGCATGACTATGAAATTGTTGCACAACACTACTATTCTGATCTGGTAGTAACTCATACCCACTTTGTACAAGTATAAATGGCTATACAAGGTGTACTGCAATGCAGGATCAGGCCCAACATGCCTCCAGGAGTGTCAAATCCTGTAACAGGGTACATATGCATTATGTCAGATTATTGATCTGCCCTAACACCCTTACCCTCCCCCCTACCCATACACACACAGAGCTCACAATCTCCAAGGAGGACTATACATACGATTTGTGCAGGAGCACAAAGAATATTGGGGAGGAAGGCCACCTTGTGTTGTGGCCACCCACCTTGTTCACCAGAGCAAACTGGCAACAATCTGACCCTTAATGAGTTTCTGGGCCTATCTACCTTGCCCCACAGTTTGGACTACAGGAGTGTGAACAGCAAGTCTTACCAAATCACTCACTGTTCTCTAATACCCCCATGTGGACACAAACAAAAAGGTTACTACTTCACCTTAATGTAACCCTTTTCAAACAGGACTGCATTCATTAAAGTAGGAATCTTTTAGTTTCTGCCTGTAGTGTCCACATGGGGATGTTACAGCACAGTATTTTGGTGTGCATTGTTATTCATACACTCCTAATCCAAACAGTGGGTTTGTGTAGCCATGCTCTCTGTCTTTACTTAATTCCTAAAAGGGAGCAGTCAACTGATGTAAACTAATTACAGAAGTATATTTAGATCATAATTGCAGTAGTTTAATATTCTTCATTTGTCTCACCAGTTGGTTAGAACTGCATGTCATAAAAGCAAAACCTAGCATTTGTGGATATATAACACAATAGCCTCTATTATTTCCAGGTGATTTAGCAACAAGAAGTTCAGTTTTATTGTTGTTGATTAGTTCCAAAATGATTAACCAAATATGTACATGGGGAAGTTGTGCAGCAACATCTTTTAAAAACTAGAGTCGGACTCCATTTGTTTCCACCCTACAACAATCTGTTCAAGAGTTGAGTTTAGCTGTTTTGCCAGTGAACTGTGTGAACTCCAGGCAGCTATTTCTGTAAACAATGAACAATCCAGCAACCACCACCAAGAAGTTTTTAATGTATTACAAATCAAATGGGAAGGAAAACATACAGTTTGATCTGGAATATTAATTTTAAATGCTTTCCATCCAGCAAAGAACTTTAAAATTTCCATGCAAGGGGATACCGTATTACTAAAAATGCAAGTTTTTAATCCAAAAATGTATATACTTTACATTAGGCTTCCCAAGATGCCATCATTTTTATAGTCTCTGTTACAGTATGCTGCCTTATATTGAAGAAAACTGGTGTCTCTTCCCCCAGAACAAGTATATGCCAGAGGGTAACAATCACTATATTGACCCTAAGGGAAAAAGAGGAAAAATGACTTGTGCTAGGTTCCATTGGAAGCCAGTGGTAGAGTCAGAATTAGTTCTCCTAACACTTAGCTCAGTGTTCTTTCCACTGAAGGCCACTACAGGCTATCCCTCTTCCTCAAGATGAGTCAACTTTGCATCTAGCCCCCAAATGTTACCAATATTGGCTATTAAGGCCCCGGTCCTGCATATTCCAACACAGAGGAATGAGAAAAATAGCCACAGGAGGCCAATGTGACGGCACAAGCAGTTTTTAACTACTGAAAAACCCAAAGTAATACATATAGGAAATGGAAAGAGGGGCATGTTACCAAGTAAGGATACATGGGAATAGCGCAAGTTTGTAGGGACAAAATCAGGAAAGCCAAGGCAAAGAATGAGTTACAGCTGGCATGGGATGTTAGAGACAACAAGAAAGGGTTCTTCAAATATTTCAGACAAAAAAGAAAGTCAAGGATAGTGTGGGTCCACTGCTCAATAGAAAAGATGAGCTGGTAATGGCAGATGATAGGAAGGCAGAGCTGTTCAATGCCTACTTTGCTTCAGTTGTCTCAAAAACAAACAAACAAACAAAAAAACCCAACAAGTAACGGGACGACTAGTGAAGTTACCATAGACAAAAAAGAGGAAGGGAGGCAGACTGGGATAAGTAAAGAACACATCAGAGATCTTCTGACCAATTTGAATGAATTCAAATCCATGAGGCTGGATGCTATTCACCCTGAGGTACTGTAGGAATTACCTGAAGAAATCTCACTAGCAATAATATTTACAAACTTACAGATGACAGCAGAGGTCGCAGAAGTTATTTAAGTACTTACCTAAGGATTGGTTTCAGAGTAGCAGCCGTGTTAGTCTGTATTCGCAAAAAGAAAAGGAGTACTTGTGGCACCTTAGAGACTAACAAATGTATTAGAGCATAAGCTTTCATGAGCTACAGCTCACTTTATCGGATGCATTTGATGCATCCGATGAAGTGAGCTGTAGCTCACGAAAGCTTATGCTCTAATACATTTGTTAGTTTCTAAGGTGCCACAAGTACTCCTTTTCTTTTTACCTAAGGATTGGGGAGCCTAGCTTTAAAATGCTGTCTATAGTAGTTGTCTTTAGAACAGCAGCATGCTTAATATTTAATCAATTAAAGCTTTTAAAAGTGTGATCTATTTCCCATTAATGCAAAAATTTCTTCTCCTGAAGTCATACTGCTAAAATGGTGTGACTTCTCAAAATGCTGATCTGCATCTTTTGCAGCAAAATTGCAATCAAGCAGAATGGGATTTATTTATTTATTTGGTTTCAGAGATAACAGAGATTGAGATAACAGAGCTTCTCTCAGATGCAGAAAGATGAATACTTTATCATTTTGCATACTAAACAATCAGCTCCCTTTTCTGGAATAACTAGATATACTACAGGTAGAAGGCTTCTGTCACAGACAAAAAGGACTTAGAATCCATGAGCTTGAGTTGTCACTATACTGTGTATGCTGTAATTATTTACACCCATATGAAGTGGGGGTAACACCCTGTTAGGGGACTTATTCCTTCACCTACTTACTTCCCTGGTCCTTCTCGCATGAACAGAGAGCAACAATACCCGAAGTCCAAAGGTGCAAACAATTCAATGTTTATTGGGGTGAACTTCCAGCAAGCATGATTCCAGTTTCCTTCCTTAATGTCCCCCTTCCCAGCTCTGACACCACAGAGCCTTACCTGTGTCCCTGTTCCCATTCCCACCCCCCTTAGTAAAACATGATTCCAATTTCCCCACCCCCATTCCCTGTTCCCATTCCCCCCTCTTACTTCCTGATTGACTGTAGACTATACAGTAAAACTTGAGTTCTGCTTAGCTCTACCTTAACCAATCATTTTACTGAAATTTAACTAACCAATCCTAACATATTATATCATGATTATGTAACCAATAATATCCCACCACCTTAATTAGCAAAATTAATTATACAGCAGACAGAAACAATCACAGAACCAGACAGAGATTATACAGACAAACAATAGGGAAATGGGGATTACAATGATCGAACAACACAGAAATGAGGATTTCACATCCTAGCTATTGATAAGTGAGTTCTTGCCAGACAGGATGCTATCAAACTAAGTTTCCTTTTATATTTTCTAGGCACTTCCCTTTCTCTGGAGGTGATAGGCATTATCAGGACAGGATTGTATTCCTAACAGCCCAATAGCACCTTATTTCAATGAGACTAGTTTGAAATGTAAGGATGTGACTGTTCGCTTCCCAGTTTATGGCTGTCTCTGCTGTTTAGCCAAATATCTTAGCCTAAGAACAGGGCCTCAGACTGTCACAGTGAGAAAAGGCCTTATACAGTCAGATAATGATTTTGATTCTCCCTTTTATACCTCTGTAACTAGCTAAGTGATAAGAATACACCTAAATTCTTAGAGTATAGACCTTTACAGATAGGCCTGAATATCTATATCCTAACACACCCTACAAAATCAGAATGAGAATGTTCTGCACCCATGCTTGATGGGATTACATAAGGTGCAATACAATGGAGATTCATGTATCAGGTGTAAATTGCTTATGGCTGGGTCACACCTAGTTAAATACATCAATTTAAGGAAATAGATTTCAAAACTGATCTAGTTTAATTGGTGCAGACCAGTAATATAGACAGATTTAAACCGGGTTAAACATTAATATCGATTTAGCTTATACTGGTAACTTCCACAAGTACTTTTCTAATAAAGACAAAGCCTTTGCTGAAAGTGAAACATGTTGACACAAGCAAGATGTTTTATCCTAGCATTTACAGCATGTACATTCTGGCTGGAGACATTAGATAGCAAAAATTGGAATGTAGAAAAACTTAGAAAAATAACTCCAGTAAATAACTACAGCAGAAACCCATTTATCCGATTTTAACTGGGACCAGGACCAGATCAGAAAAAAAAAATCAGATAATCTAGAGCAGTGGTGTGTAATCTGCAGCCCACAGGGCTGAACGTGGCCCATCAGGGTAATCCACTGGCAGTCCAAGAGCCAGTTTGTTTACATTGACCATCCATTGGCACGGCCGCTTGCAGCTCCCAGTGGCCACAGTTCACCATTCCCGGCCAATGGGAGCTGCGGGTGGCCAGGCCTGTGAACAGTCAATGTAAATAAACTGTCTCTTGGCCTGCCAGTGGATTACCCTGATGGAGCGCTTGTGGCCGCAGGCCGCAGGTTGCCCACCACTGAGCCAGAAAATGGGAAAGTATCAGCTTGAAGTACCATCTAGTGGCCATAGGAGGGATCACCCACTTCTGGACCTGTGTGCGCTGGTTGTTCGGTTAATACAGCCAGCCAGATAACAGAGGGTTGCCTAAACAGGTTCTACTGATCTTAGTATTTCCAGCCATACTGTTTGCTCACATATGCCTAGCACCCACAGAGAACATTTTCACAAAAGGTAAGTAAGTATCAACATTGCCACTTTACAATTGGAGAAACTGAAGCACATAATGACTAGCCCAAATCCAAACAGCAAGAGTGGGGTAACAAGGAATAGAACTCAGTGAGCTTCAGCATACTCCCAGCCATTACATGTTTAGCTGCTAGTTATAGCAACCATCTGGCCACAAATTACATCTCTTGGCCTGCAGCTGAAAAGAGAGTAGAAAAAATAGGCAGGCCAGTTGGCACCTCTTTTTTCCCTATGCACCTCCTTAAAAGTGGACAGGCCATATCTCAGAGGCCCTACTGGCTCCACAGGCTATGTGTTGGGAATCCAATGCTGCAACTTCATTGGCCTACAGTCAGCTCCTCCAGCACTGCTGTCTCAGATTGTTGGCATCCCAAGGAAGCCCTGTCTCTAAGCATCAGGTTATACTGAATAATGGGAGTAATTTTGTTGTTAAACTCTAAATTTTTAAATCAAGAGATTCCCAGGAAAGAATTGACAATAGTCTCATTTTTAAATATTTAATTTACCTAAGTCTGAAAATATTTGATCAAATCCAACTGACCTTTCAAAGTCCCCTGTGTTAAACAGAGACAAAGTTCAAACCAAGAAGTGTGAAATGAAAAGATTTTCAGGCCTGCTTTTGGTTCAAATATGAACTGTTACCTTTGGAGCTGCTAGGGTACCTCTGTCTTTCAGTTCCCTCATATAGGCAATGTTGTTTTTAATTTGCAATACAAGATGAATCTTTCTTGGTATTTCTGCTATACAAGATAAAAATCAAATGAAGATACTCATTACAGTTTTAAAATTCTCAGAAGGTAGACAAATGAGCACTAATAATCCAAACTTCACAAGGTAAGACTTGTGGAGATCTCTTGAAGCTGGTTGATCAGGGTCTGGATTCAGGGACTAGTAGTGGGCCAACCCCTGCAGGTTCTATTGATATTTTGGGTCCCAAATGTATACTGGAGTCTGTGTCCCTTGTTTAATGGAAGCATGATGATGTTTCTGCTAAGCAGGTATTTTGGTAATATGGTTATCTAGAGACCACTGACTGGCTTAAATGGGTGGCCAATTCTTATGTGACTTGAGCTACCAAATATGAACCTTTGGCTGACAGGCTTAGAGCCTGGCCATCTTGTCTGTGTGCTACCAACAGCTCTTCAAGGTTCGAAGCAGAATATCACATCTATCCAGCAGAGTGAGTGACTGAGATTATTTTACTCAATGTGAGGATTAGAGGGAAGGTTTGTTATACTGGTAGTACTCAAACTACATCCAAGTTCAATGCAGTATCTAGTAAGAAAGAAAGTGCTCACTTCGACTTTGATCTTCTTCTTGTCAGCTTCAAACACTTATGTGCATCTGAACTCCCAAACTTGTCCAACTTTCCTCTGACCTCTCTAGGTAGGCCATATCTCTTTCTAGTCCCAAAGTTTATTTTATTTATTCAGAAGTTGTAAGTTTCAGCAGAAAAACTTGCATTAGGAAAAAATGTACTTGTCAAGTTTCCTATAGCATAGCAGAAAGTTATTGCTATATAAAACAGTATAGGTATCATGACTCTACACAATTTTAGAGAGATTTCATTAAAATCACTTGTGACCCCAGGAATTCATACCTCAATACACTGAAAGTCACTGCAATCTCTGCAAAAACCTCTTTTTGGAAACATTTCTTTATGTAGTGCTGTGACTGTTAGAACAAGCCTAATGTTTTCTTAACAAAGTTTCATTTCCCTTCTCTTAATGCAAAGAAACAGAATAAGATCATTATATGTATGTATGTATGAATTGTTACTGTATAGAGAGCATTATATTCTCTATTCATGCTGTACAAGAGGCATCACAGGACTTATTTACACAATGGTAAAATTCAGTTGCACTGCAGAGGAAGTAGCTGTTTTATATTTCACCTGGCATTAGGGAGTAAAACCTCATTTGTACTATCTGAATGAAATTGGGACATAGATTAAGGCTACGTGGTTGAAATTCAATCGAAAAAATCAAGGTAATGCTGGCAAGATAGGAAGCAATAATAAGTCAGATAATTCAAACATTTCTTTCTACACAGTGGTTATAGCACTGGAATATCTGATTATTATTAGATGTGCAACTAATGTGTGCTGCAGACTTTAATGCCAAATAAGGAGACTAGATGCTTTTCATGAGGAGTCTTTAATTTCTACAAAATTTACAGATGAATTACATGAGATGGGATAGGATAGGATGCAACAAAAAGCAATGTGAATGAGCAGTAAAGTTCAACACTTCACTAGTTATTTCATTTTTTAAAAAAATATTTGGTTGGCATTATTATTTAATAATCACCATAAATGATAAATGGCCCTTTGCAAATATTAAAATAACAAAGTTCCTTCTTTTTATAGCAATGTTGGGAGAGGTAAAATCTTATATTGGTTATTAATACGTTTATCATTATTAATCATTTATTATTATTATTATTATTATTATTATTATTATTAATCTATTTCTATTTATAGAATAATATGTTATTATTAGTTATTTTAATAATTATTAAATGTTTCTGTTTGGCTTTTGGGATCACCTTAGAATGATTTATGAAGCTTAATCTTAACAGTAAGTTGCCTTTCAAAAGTCAACATATCCCAACTTGCTACCAAGTATGGAAACACTGTGGTATCTGACATACAGTAGACTATTGGAGTATGCCAACTATATGTTTCTAGTGAATCAAATTATTCCAAGGACCTTAAACCACAGGCTAATTACTGTTATGTAAAGCTTCTGCTCAATCCAGTAGAATACAATTATAAGATTTGTAACTTTTCAGTCATTGCTAGTATGATCATTAAGTTTTGTAACCTTTTGCAAACTTTGTAACATTAGTTATTGCTAGCATAGCTTTTTAAGTTTTGTAATTTTTGCAAACTTTGTAACCTTTTCAGTTACCATTTTTATAACCTCCAAGCTTTGCAATATTCCATCACACAATCAGAGAGAGTGTGAACAAGGGAGTGTGTGGGAGATAAGGTAGTGTGAACAAGGGAGGTATATGGAACTGGGTGGAGAGGAACTGCAAGGAGAATAGAGCCCGGAGACAGTTGGGTCTGATGTAATCTGCCCTGAGAAGGCAATCATGGGGTGCTGTAAAGAAAAGAAGAACCTAGTATGCATGAGAAGAACAAGGCCTGGGAATGCTTCTTGGTGATGGACACAGAAGGGAAACTCAGTGTATGTGACAGGAGCCATCCAGTTCCAATAAAAGGAAGAAGCACACACACAAGCCCCCTGCTTCTTGACCTGCTCGCCGGCCCAGATCCGTGACCGCAGGCGGACACACGCGATCTATTATGCTTCTGCTTCTCATCTTCCTCTGCTGTCTCCGGTAACTCTCCGCCTGTGTGAGTGTGTGGGTGTGACATAAATATAAAGGGAAGGGTAAACACCTTTAAAATCCCTCCTGGCCAGAGGTAAAACCCTTTCACCTGTAAAGGGTTAAGAAGCTAGGATAACCTCGCTGGCACCTGACCAAAATGACCAATGAGGAGACAAGATACTTTCAAAAGCTGGAGGGGGGAGAAACAAAGGCTCTCTGCCTGTGTGATGCTTTTGCCGGGAACAGAAAAGGAATGGAGTCTTAGAATTTAGTAAGTAATCTAGCTAGATATGCGTTAGATTCTGTTTGTTTAAATGGCTGAGAAAATAAGCTGTGCTGAATGGAATGGATATTCCTGCTTTTGTGTCTTTTTGTAACGTAAGGTTTTGCCTAGAAGGATTCTCTATGTTTTGAAACTAATTACCCTGTAAGGTATTTACCATCCTGATTTTACAGAGGTGATTCTTTTACTTTTTCTTCAATTAAAATTCTTCTTTTAAGAACCTGATTGCTTTTTCATTGTTCTGAAGATCCAAGGCTTGGGTCTGTGTTCACCTATGCAAAATGGTGAGGATTTTTATCAAGCCTTTCCCAGGAAAGGGGGTGTAGGGTTTGGGGAGGATTTTGGGGGAAAGACGTTTCCAAGCGGGCTCTTCCAAGCGGTTATATATCTGTTAGACACTTGGTGGTGGCAGCAATAAAGTCCAAGGGAAAAAGGGAAATAGTTTGTACCTTGGGGAAGTTTTAACCTAAGCTGGTAAAAATAAATTTAGGATGTTTTCATGCAGGTCCGGATCTGTACCCTAGAGTTCAGAGTGGGGAAGGAACCTTGACAGGGTGCATGAGGGTATGAATGTGTGCATGCATGAATAAGCTCCATCCCTTTTCGGTTTGCTCCAATAGTGACATTTAATGAAATATACCAATATAATTGTAACCCTGGGTCGGTTTCTAGGAAAACTGAGGTAACAATTACTATCTGCAATTTGCTTTTATAGTGCACAGAAAAGGATGCTTATATGGATATGTTGTACTACATGATTTTATTTGGATAACATATGTGAGTACCATGCCGTGTTTTAGTTCACTTTAATAAGGAATCTCTGAAATAGAATGTAAAACAGAATTAAAATACATGGGAGGGGGAATGCGGTAGGTAGAAAAGCTATTTAAGCAACCATAAATTGAACATTGGTAACATACATATTTAACATTCAATGTTATAAGACTGTAGGCCTTGCTGGAGCCCTAAACATAAATAACAGTGTAAATCAAAGGCTGTGTACCAGAGTAGGCCTGGCTTTGGCAAAATTGCAATGTATCAGGTGTCAGCTAACAAAGAAAGCACATTCCTGCATGGAAAGATCTGTACAAAACCACAGCTCTCAAGTAACTATATAAACACATTGGCTCCCTGTCACAGGCATGCATGTGTTAGTGTACCTGTAACCATTGAGCCTGGACGCTAGTACCATGCTTCATCAATAATAAATCTAGCGAAGCACTTTTGCCCCCAAATTGAGCCTGTGGTCTTTCTTCATAAGTAACATCAAAGTGTGCTGAATGAATATGCTGCACTGCTGCTAGTGCAGCTGACATTGCATCTCCAAAAACAGCAACACTGGCAGCAGTAACAACTCTGCAGCATCAGCTACAACAACATTACACAACACTAACAACACTATTGATCCCGTCTGCTAACATATACTAGGTGTTTTTTTTTAATATTCTATTGCTTACATTTTTGTAATATGTAATTTTTAGTAAAATACAACACTCATGATCCCCTACAATCTATTCTGTTGGGTAACTGATGAAGGCTCAGATCTTGAGAGGTACAGAATATTCACAACCATCCCTGATTGCAATGGGAATTGCAAGTGCTTGGTAACTATCAGGAACAGGCTCAATGTTCTGTTCACTGACTCTTTGTAACTAATCAATACAACACAATACAAAATATGGCCAAGATTTTCAAAAGGAACTAGTTATTTTTGTATCAGAGGGGTAGCCGTGTTAGTCTGGATCTGTAAAAGTGGCAAACAGTCCTGTGGAACCTTATAGACTAAAAGATGTATTGGAGCATAAGCTTTCGTGGGTGAATACCCACTTTGTCAGATGGATGTAGTGGAAAATTCCAGAGGCAGGTATAAATATGCAAGCAAGAATCAGGCTAGGGATAACAAGGTTAGTTCAATCAGGGAAGATGAGATCCTCTTCTAGAAGTGGAGGTGAGAACACCAAGGGAGGAGAAACTGCTTTTGTAGTTCGCTAACCATTCACAGTTTTTGTTTAATCCTGAGCTGAAGGTGTCAAATTTGCAAATGAACTGATGCTCAGCAGTTTCTATTTGAAGTCTGGTCCTGAAGTTTTTTTTGCTGCAGGATGGCTACCTTTAAATCTGCTATTGTGTGTCCAGAGAGGTTGAAGTGTTCTCCTACAGGTTTTTGTATATTGCCATTCCTAATATCTGATTTGTGTCCATTTATCCTTTTACGTAGGGACTGTCCAGTTTGGCCAATGTACATAGCAGAGGGGCATTGCTGGCATACGATGGCATATATTATATTGGTTGACATGCAGGTGAATGAACTGGTGATGGTGTGGCTGATCTGGTTAGGTCCTGTGATGGTGTCGCTGGTGTAGATATGTGGGCAGAGTTGGCATTGAGGTTTGTTGCATGGATTGTTCCTGAGTTAGAGTTACTATGGTGAGGTGTGTAGTTGCTGGTGAGAATATGCTTTAGATTGGTGGGCTGTCTGTGGGTGAGGACTGGCCTGCCTCTCAAGGCCTGTTAAAGTGAGGGATCATTGTCCAGGATGGGTTGTAGATCACTGATGATGCGTTGGAGAGGTTTTAGCTGAGGACTGTATGTGATGGCCAGTGGAGTTCTGTTGGTTTCTTTCCTGGGCTTGTCTCGCAGCAGGAGGCTTCTGGATATACATCTGGCTGTGTTGATCTGTTTCCTTATTTCCTCGTGTGGGTATCATAGTTTTGAGAATGCTTGGTGAAGATCTTATAGGTGTTGGTCTCTGTCTGAGGGGTTGGAGCAAATGCAGTTGTACCTCAGCACTTGGCTGTAGACAATGGATTGTGTGGTGTGTCCGGGATGGAAGCTGAAGGCATGAAGGTAGGCAAAGCAGTCAGTGGGTTTTCAGTATAGGGTGGTGTTAATGTGACCATCACTTATTTGCACCATGGTGTCTAGGAAGTGGACCTGCTGTGTAGTTTGGTCCAGGCTGAGGTTGATGGTGGGGTGGAAGCTGTTGAAATCATGGTGGAATTCTTCCAGGGTTTCCTTCCCATGGATCCAGATGATGAAGATGTCATCAATGTAGCATAGGTAGAGAAGGGGTCTGATTGGACGAGAGCTGAGGAAGCGTTGTTCCAGGTCAGCCATAAAAATGTTGGCATATTGTGGGGCCATGAGAGTGCCCATAGAGGTGCCACTGGTCCGGAGGTATATATTATCACCAAATTTGAAATAATTGTGCGTGAGGATAAAGTCACAGAGCTCAGCAACCAGTTGTGCTGTGGCATCATCAGGGACACTGTTCCTGACAGCTTGTATCCATCTGTGTGTGGGATGTTTGTGTAGAGAGCCTCTACATCCATGGTGGCTAGGATGGTGTTTTCTGGAAGATTACCAATGCACTGTAGTTTTCTCAGGAAATCAGTGGTGTCACAGAGATAGCTGGGAGTGCCTGTGGTGTAGGGTCTGAGTAGAGAGTCCACATGTCCGAACAGTCCTTCAGTGAGAGTGCCAATGCCTGAGATGATGGGGTGTCCAGGATTTCCGGGTTTGTGGATTTTGGGTAGTAGATAGAATAGCCCCATTTGTGGCTCTAAGGGTATGTTGATTTGTTCCTGTGTTAGCGTATGGAGTGTCCTGAGTAGATGGTACAGTTTCTTAATGTATTCCTCAGTGGGATCTGAGGAAAGTGGCCAATAGAATTTGGTATTGGAGGGTTGTCTGGCAGCCTCCTTTTGGTAGTCAGAACTGTTCATGATGACAACAGCACCTCCTTTGTCAGCCTCTTTGATTATAATGTCATGGTTGTTTCTGAGGCTGTGGATGGCACTGCATTCTGCACGACTTAAGTTATGCAGTGCCACCCAGAGGATTCAGGGGGCCTGGGGCAAAGCAATTTTGGGGGCTCCTTCCATAAAAAAGTTGCAATACTGTAGTATTCTCCGGGGTCCGCTGGCCTGGGGCAAATTGCCCCACTTCCACCCCCCCCCAGCGGCCCTGAGATTATGAAGCAAGCTATGTTGTTTTTCTGCAATTTCTGCCTGTGCACGTTGGCGGAAACATTCTATGTATAGGTTTCAGAGTAGCAGCCGCATCCGATGAAGTGAGCTGTAGCTCACGAAAGCTTATGCTCAAATAAATTTATTAGTTTCTAAGGTGCCACAAGTACTCCTTTTCTTCATTCTATGTATAGGTCCAGACTGTCATTTCGACCCTCAGGAGGAGTCCATGTGGGGTCCACTACATGCATCTGACGAAGCGGGTATTCACCCATGAAAATTTATGCTCCAATATGTCTGGTAGTCTATAAGGTGCCATAGGACTCTTTGCCGCTTTTAATTATTTTTGGTGGTTCAATGTTAATTTATGATACCTAAAGAGGTCTGATTTTCAGAGAGTGGGTGTGCCTCCTTCCTGGAATCTTAGTTCCATTCTTCTTTTAAGAAACTAAACAATGTTCTCTCTCCCTCCCCACCTCAGTTACCTTCCTAAAAATGTGTCATTCAGATTCCTTCTTCCAGAAAAAAGGCTGGCTATTATAGACCTGTAAATCAAACAGCTATAGCCCTGATTCAACAAATCACTTAGGACTTGTGATTAAGTCTGTGTTTCTTTAAATGTTCCATTGGAGATAATGGGACTTAAGCAAGTGGTTAAGTGCTTTGTTGAACTGCAGCCGATGGGAGACGTTATTGAAGTGATATTTACAGCATGCATATCTAAAGGATATATTTAGAAAAGGACAATTTAATAAGCAAGAGTCAATATGAATGTTTGAAAGGTAAATTGTGTTGGACAAATTAGATTACTCTTTTAATGTAATAACTAACAGTCTGGATAAACCGAAACCAATATATTTAATATAGCTCAATCTTTAGAAAGCTTTTTGACAGCTTCATATAGTGAAATTTGTTTTATACGCTCTCTAAATAGTAGTCAGATGATAATTGTTGATGAATGAGGAATTGGTTAATTGGAAGACAGAATGTTGGAAATAAGTTATGTATACTTCTTGATACTTGGTGAGGAATGAAGTCCCACAGGGCTCCACACTGGGAATAATACTTTTAGGTATTGTTTTTTTAATTTATTAATAGACAAAACAGTTGTATGTAGAGATAGAAAAAGGATCTACATGTACTGAAAAACTCAGTATTCTAAAACCTGGTCAAATACGCTGGTGGAGCATCAGCACAAAAGGATGTTGACTTTTATCAAGAGAGATGAAATATATAAATATAAGGCTGCTATGCTATCTCTTTATGAAGTAGCATCCAGATCTGGAGTAAAGTGTCTAGTTTTGATCACCCTAAATATGTGACTGTTTTCCACAGTACAACAAGGAGTAACTAAGTTGATACATGGAATGGTTTACATACAATACATGAGGAGACATTGAGAGCAGAGCTGATTGAAAATTTCCAAATGGAACAGTTTTTTCCTCAGAAAATGCTGATTTGACAAAATCAAAATTCTTCATGAGAACATATTGATTTTATAGAAATTTTCACAAGAAACAATCAAAATATTTCATTTAGACTTTTTCATCTTGTTTCAAATTGATCATTTTGATTTTCACGTTATATTAATACATAATAGCATATACTAAACCTTTTCAACCTTATCACAATGAAATATTTTAGAATATTTTGTTTTGCAAATAATTAAGATTAACTTTTTGTTCCAAATCAGGAGAAAACCAAATTTCAAAATACTGACATTTCCTGGTGAATGAAAATTCTGTGGTGTTTTTTATTTTGTCCTGCTCTAATTTTGAAATGATGATGATGATGATGATTAATAAAAGTGACATTGTAGAGGGCATTTTAGCAACCAGCCAAGTGTCCAAGCCACTGCCAATTATTGGAATGGACTATCAATTATTCTGCTTGTTGCATTTAGCCAGGTAGTAGGTCTTTGCAGGAATTTTGCATAACTAAGGCAAGGCAGGAGAGGTAGGCAGCTATCACATGACATGAGTTTGACTCTACACTCTCTCTGACCGGCTGGGGTAAACATCTGTGAAAAAAACAGGAAGTCTGGATATAGTTTAGGACTGCCATTATGGGAAAATATAGCTGCCAGACGTATAGCTCAAAAGTGCTTGCTTAACATTTTTTTAAAATTTTTTTTAAATGACATGTTTTTGTAACTCCTGCTTTCGCCTAACAGTTGATTTTGTTTGGTCAGCTATGTCGCACTTTTGATTGATATGTCTTTGTAACTTTTTGGGTATAAGGGGAATTGTGGGTTTGGGACAAGTGGATCGCTTTGTGGATCTCCAGCTAGAGACGGAAGGCCGGCCACTGGAAATCTGCATCTGAATCACCCTAAGACCACTCCAGACTTGTAGGTAACTACTAGTTTGGGATACTCTATAACACATTGTGTTTGTATGTGCTTAGGACTAAAGAAAGCAGAGACTTTGAGTAAAGGCATTATGGTGAGATTGCTGGAGACTAATAGAGTTCTGGCTTTCAGTGAAAGTACTTACTTTTGATTTATTTGTGTCAGCACATCTCTCTTGGTTTCTCCTGATACCACCTCACAGAGAATAAAGTTACTGAGAGCTTTGGGTTTGGGGAACCCCAGGTAACAACATGAGTGAAACAATTCAAGATAGTTAAGAGCTATTACAAAATGTAATATAGTTCCTATCAGAGGTTGCTGGACAGACCAGAATTAAAAGTCCTTACATTTAAACTGAAAAAATAAACAAAGAATTTCAGGAGGAATCACAGAATGGCCAAGAGGCACAATAGACTTTAAAAAGAAAGTGAGTAAAGTTGTACAAATTTCTTTAAATACTGAAGGACCATGAATTTAATAAAATAAATAAAACACAAGCCTTAAATTCCAGGTTTCAGAGTAGCAGCCGTGTTAGTCTGTATTTGCAAAAAAGGAAAGGAGTACTTGTGGCACCTAAGAGACACACAAATTTATTTGAGCATAAGCTTTCGTGAGCTACAGCTCACTTCATTGGATGCATTCGGTGGAAAATACAGTGGGGAGATTTATATACACACACAGAAAACATGAAACAATGGGTCCAATACTCCCATATATTCTGCATTACTTATACATTAACAATTCCCATTAAGTATAACATGAATGTTGTGTGGGAGCGTTGTTCGATCAGGCCCTAACTAAAAAAGTAACAGGAATGGCAGAGTCAGTCATTATCCGGCCATGCCATAAAGAAGCCAGGAGGTAATGGATGTGGTTTAATGAGGCCACAATGTTATTCACTTAAAATATCTGGGAGAACCCAACAACAAATTGTACAGTGTAGGCATCATCCTTTCCTTAATCATTTCCAAATAATCCCCAGCTAGGTCCCAGCCGTTCTGTTGCTGGGACCCCATCACCCGCCCCTTACATGAGGTGAAAGGGGTGCATCACCGTAAATGTTCTCTCTTCTCAACACCCATTTTAAGGGACCCCTTTAAAGGGCATTTCCCCTTTTTCTTCCAGCTAGCCAGACAAAGACCCTTTCATGTGAAGATAATGGTGGCCACAACCTAATGTGTGCTTTTAGATTTTAATTCTTTTCTATTTTGCAGGTTCTACATTTCAGCTCTGCCACAGCACAGACATCAAAGGAAACAAAATGTAACTTGGAAAACTGTAGAGAAAGGCTATTGTAAAGCATTAGATACCACACTCCAAAAGATAATGAATTCAGCTAAAAACTTTCATAGTGATTTTTTAAAAGTATTATTGTTCAACGATCAAAGATACATTGTCCTATGAAGTTAAATGAAATATAGATTTCACCTGGAGGGTGTGAATCTGGAAATTTATGATCAAAACACAGAAGTTGAAATATCTTTATAATAACGGGCTCTATTCTGTTTTAAATTTAAAATTATTCATATAGATGCTGTTCCTCTTCTATGAATCAGTACAGATAGACTACTTAGTATGCTGGCCAAGAATGTCAAATATATCTATAACATACAGCAGCTTTTGTGAAGAGCTAGGCTAAAGGTGGGGTTGAATTACTAATATAGACATGGCTATTACTTTAAGACCATATATTGAACAGATCCTGTCATTGACATGTGCCCTGAAACATGAGCAGCAATCTGGCACAAAAAAGAAAGCTTCTCTAATTTGAATGTGCTTTATATAATTAATATGTCAAGGCCAGATTGTATCTTTTTTCTGCTTTGCATCGGAGGATAAAGGAAGGGAGAATGCAAGGAGCCTCACCTCACTTGTACTCCAGAACAACTGCAGTGACTATGTTTCCCAGATAACAGAGAGTGCTTCTTCCATGATCCCCAGAATGGGGTGGAAAAGGCAGGGTTAGCACTGCTAAGTGCTGGTCCATGTTCACCCATGACTGATATGGTGAACTCATTCAAGGAAGGTAGTAGCAGGAACATTCCATTGCAAACTAGGCAGCTCTGATAATGAGTTCTGTCTTCCAGATTCAGAATTATTCCTGAAACTTCCTTTGAGACACCATAGCTCTGCATCACATATGGGCATGTCCCTTAATGGCAAAATTAACTTCATGATGTTATTCATTTTAAATATTTCAATAATTGTTCTCAGCATTATGTTTTTCTCTCAATTAACCTTGCTGTTACTTTAAAGCAAATATGGCTGGTGATATAATATACAATGAACTACTCACCCATCAAAAGAGTGAACTATTTTTCATGGCACATTGAATAAATAGGAAATGACTCGGCTTCAATCCAGAATTCACATTGAGATTTAATGGCACCAGATTATTTGCATATTACTGGAGCAGTTACTATTAGAGTGACATACGACTAAATATGACAGACATTCTGAGGATAATCTAATTAACTTGGTGACTGAAAAGCAACTGCTGGTGTGGAGATCTACACCAGCTGCTGGACCACTGTTGCAATAGCTAGCATAAAATGGAGTTCTATTATATGACAGAATCTCCCTCTATAATGTTGCTGTAATTTGCTATGTCACTCACATTCTGAGTAATGAAGAAAGATCTAGCATGGTGGCTTCCGTTCACTGCTGCTTAAAGCTGGAAGATGATGGCCTAAAGAAAGTGCCTAAGGGCACCAGCTATTGGTGGGAGCTGGGCATAATAATTAGCAATATTGTTCTTGGTATAGTTTTTCTTTTATCTTTTCCTTCTCACCCCAACAATAGTTGTCTTCTAGATATCTTTATTAAGGCCCTGATCCTGCAAGCCGTTCTGCATTGGCTGATCCTATTGACTTCTGTGAGGCTCCACAGGGACTCACCTGCATCTAACAGCATGTAGGATTAGTACCTTAATTAGGAGAGAGACAGAGAGAGAGAGGGAAGGATGGAAGATGGATCTACATAAGAATATGAGAAACTGGTGAACTAGTTGAGGAGCAAGTGAGCTGAGCTACAGGGATGGGAGATCCTCTTTAGAATGCCACTTCATGAGAGACGTAATTCTGTGATGGATGCAGGTGCTTTGATGCCAACTCTGATATCTCTAGGCTCTGTTGTCCTTAATTATTATATTTTAAAATGTTAAAAAATCAATTTTAGTGTATTTTTCATTTACTGCAAGAGAAGAGAGAACACACTCCTACATGTAGAAACTCAAAACCAGCCTGGGGGGTGGGGGTGGAATGGGAAGGGGAAGTATGACTAGAACTCTACCACCACCACCACCATAAATGGAAGTAGGATTTACTTTATCAAAAAAACAAACAAACAAAATAACCCCAAATTCCTCCATTACTCTTCCTCTTCCCCCAGGCTATGTACTGGGTCCAAGGAATGACTCCAGCAACTACCTTTGTTTCTTCCCATCACTTTGACAACCAGGATCCTGAAACGGAAATGATCCTTGCCAATTTCACCACTGCCCACAGGATTCTCAGTTACAGCAGTGAAACTGATGGCAGCCTTGATCATTCTGCTGCAACTTAGGAACAAGAGCTGAAGCACTGGAATGGTTAGTCTGCTGACTCAGTAAAACAGTACTGTACTGATTCACACTTGGCTCATGATTCTAAAAATCACCTCTGCAATCAGAAATTCAGCAGAAACTTAAATTATGTAGAAAGTGATCACATTTCAGAAAATGCCTTCTCATTCCTGAAAAATAGGCATCTGTTTTGTTTTGTTTCATTTTCATCCAAGCACTGAATTACATAATATTCTGTGGTAACTGGAGATATGATACCATCCTGTAAATATAGTCTGATGTATGATACAAGAAATGAAGGACTACAAAACAGATCACAGTTAAGCCAAAAGGACATGCACTAAATGAGACAGACAAAACAGGGATGGCTGGAGTCTCTTCAGATCTTTGCCTGTGTCAAACCTAAGCATCCTATTTCAGTGACTCATGGCTCTGTGGCTGGGAGTTGTTCTCTCCTTTCCCCATAGATGAGGGCAAGACAGTGGAGCTTCAATGATATTTCCTGTCTTTGACAGATATTTTCTCTCTGGATAATGCCTAGACATATAGTGAATTTTTAGATAAGTCTCCAAACTGAACAAAGAAGCTGCTTCATTGGCCAAGTAGTGGAAGTGGAGAAAAGGGAAATTCTGTAGCTGGCATTGGGAATGAATAATACTTGGGTGGAGGAAGATGTGATGTTTTGGGGATCACATCAGACATAGAGACATCTAAAGGGTCTCTTTGCTCCCAGACATATTCCCCTGCTAAATTTCAAAGTTCTGCTCCAAACCTCTGAGGTGCTAGACACAAGAGATGTTCAAAGAAATGAGAAAGTTTTAATGCTATTTTCTCCCGAACATTTTCTCAAAAATGACTGATTGTTTTTGTTTTTTTCACTAAAACGTAAAAAATCAACCTGAGCCAAAGACCAAACATGGAACATTTCAGCCCAACAAGGCTTAAGGTTTGGCAATGTTATTAACAATTGATCACATGGTTAAAATGGGAAATGTGAGGTGGTCTTAATAATAGTTGTTACTAGCATCCAAAGGAGAAGTGTAGTTCAGTGATTTCTCATTGAAAACAAAGTAAGGAAACAGTTCAGATGGCAACCTCTGACTACATGTTTTCAAATTTTTAGCAACAGGTTAAGCTTGTTAATCATAATGTTGCAACATTTGCATTCTAAAATTATGATGTTCCATTAGGAAGCCACCTACAATGCACCAAAACCTTATTATGTCATCACATTGATAAAACCTCATCTCCTGACAATGCAGTGTGATACTATATTCTGCAGGCTCCAAGCTTGTTTACTTCCTCCAAAATAGATTTTCAGCATGCTATGACCTAACAATAATATTCCTAGGGTAATACTGTCAGTGAAAATAAGACAGCTATTATACAATAAAATTTCTCCAAAGAACTATGCAAACAATTATCTAAGGCCATTGTGGCAATTTAATGTTATTTTCTTGAATTAAATCAGTTTAGTAATCTTCCTAATTTAATTTTAATAGAATATTTTGATTTAATATTTCCTAATCATATTTCTCAGCATCAGTATGAGAAGTATTAGCTATATTTGTGCCACAAAATGGGGGAGGGGGGACATATCCCAAAATACAATGTAATCTAGAGACTGAGTGAAGCATATATATAATGAAAATTTATACAGGAATAATTGTGCAACTAACACATTTATTGTCTCCTTAGCATGGCAACAACTTCTTTTCTTATGAATTTTACAAAGGAATTCTATTTATAGTGCATTGAACTACTTCCCATACTAAAAGCAATGTGCTATCTCCCTGAAGACTACCACAACACAGATTGCCAACTGCATTATGTCCTAAAGTAGGCCTTAGGATGTCCTATGGTGTTATCTGCCATGTTTTAAATAATTTCAATCTACATCAAAACTCCACTATTTCCCCTATTTCTTATCCCTCAACTTTTAAAAAAATAATACTATTGAGATTATTGCTCAAAAGTTCAGGTGAAACAGCAGCCAAATAATCTTTGTTCTGTCAGACTAACATGCTGTCAAATAAATCCTGCATGGCCACATAATTTAAGATGGAGAATGAGTTTCTTAATTAGCTGAGCTTTCAAGATAAATCGTGCTCATTTTACACGAGTAACATCACTGACATTAAAGGTGAAGGACTTGTAAGGACTACTTGTGAACAGGATTTTCCTCCACAGGACCCAGGGCTGCCACAGATGTTTACAATATAATATTTCAAGGAAGCCTCAGCTGAGCATTATTTTCATTGATTAAAATATTGGACTAGTATAAAAACATATGATTGAATTGGATTCTAATTATCCGTAGCTATGTTTTATTACTAAATGTAAAACACACCCATCTTTGCCAGATATACTTCTACACATTAACATATTTAAAGTGATAATTCATCGTTTGTCTGCCATTTTTACTAGCTTCTTCACTTTGAGTATGTCTTCACTACCCGCCAAATTGGAAGGCAGTGATCGATTCAGCGGGGATCAATTTATCACATCTAGACTAGACAAATCAACCCCCGAGCGCTCTCCCATCAACTCCTGTACTCCAGCATCACAAGAGGTGCAGGCAGAGTCGACAGGGGAGCAGCAGCAGTCGACTCACTGCGGTGAAGACACCACAGTAAGTTGATCTAAGTACATCGATTTCAGCTATGTTATTCACGTGGCTGAAGTTGCATAACTTAGATTGATCCCCCTCCCTAGTGTAGACCAGGGCTTTGAGAACTCTTAAAGGTGGGTATAACTTAGTGTCCTCCAAAATGGGCTATGTATTTGAAAATCACAATCCATCATCAATGTAGATTTTGAATATACACATTTGTTCAGTGAGATGAAGTCAGAAAGTAACACAGTACAAATGCAGTGACATACAGAATAGGACAAAGATAAATCTTAAGCTATCTGAAGTTTTTCTAATGTATTTTGGAATCCATACTGCACCTTAAATGGTAAGATAGAGTTGAGGCTTTTCTCTACAAAGTAAATAAAAATTATTTGGATTTCTGTCTTTCCCTAGACAGAAAGGAAAGATCCTAAAGGCCGGATTCTGTCACCCTTACTCGTACTAAGTAGCATTGGATACGACAAAAAGGTTCATGGACTTCACTAGGACAAATTCTATGAGTAAGCACCCACCAATGTGAATTAAGTTCACAGTCTGGTTTTTAATGTGCCAGAGCATATGACTGAATACTACCAAGATTATGATTCTCCTTTAGACCTTCCTTCGTTGTCTCTTCACTTTCTTCTCTTTCCAATACACATTTTTCTCAATCTAATATATTCTAAGTATAGATAGATCATGGCCATATCAATAGTACAATATCTTTGAATGTAAATTTATTACTTAGATAGTCTTTTTGTTCCATATTTGTGCAGCACCTAGCCTTATCAGAGCACTTTGTGCAATGGCAATACAAACAACCACCACCAACAAATATCCCTTGCATCGTTTTATGTATTTTATGCTAATATTGATATCATGCTTTGTACATGAAGCAATTTATTTTCTCCTGTAAAAAAATCTTAGTACAGGTTGGATCTGAGCTTTTGGATAGAGCCAAACTCCCCAAAATTTGGAGGTATTCATTATTCAGATCCATATATTCTGTCTTAATCATTTCTGTTATAAAAACAATTATGATAACTTGCTTTTTGCTTCTTTGTTTAAACTATTAAGGAAACACTGAACAAAATGTTTACTTAAGATATTTAAGTTTTTCCTTTTAACTCTTAGATTCATATATTCATAGATATTAAGGTCAGAAGGGACCATTCTGATCATCTAGTCCGACCTCCTGCACAACGCAGGCCACAGAGTCTCACCCACCCACTCCTACGAAAAACCTCACCTATGTCTGAGCTATTGAAGTCCTCAAATCGTGGTTTAAAGATTTCAAGGAGCAGAGAATCCTCCCTCAAGTCACCCAGGCCCCATGCTACAGAGGAAGGCGAAAAACCTCCAGGGCCTCTCCAATCTGCCCTGGAGGAAAATTCCTTCCCGACCCCAAATATGGCAATCAGCTAAACCCTGAGCATATGAGCAAGATTCACCAGCCAGATACTACAGAAAATTATTTCCTGGGTAACTCAGATCCCATCCATTTACTATCCCATGTCAGGGGATTGGTCCTATTTACCCTGAATATTTAAAGATCAATTAATTACCAAAATCACATTATCCCATCATACCATCTCCTCCATAAACTTATCGAGTAGAATCTTAAAGCCAGATAAATCTTTTGCCCCCACTGCTTCCCTTGGAAGGCTATTCCAAAACTTCACTCCTCTGATGGTTAGAAACCTTCGTCTAATTTCAAGTCTAAACTTCCTGGTGGCCAGTTTATACCCATTTGTTCTTGTGTTCACATTGGTGCTGAGCTTAAATAATTCCTCTCCTTCTCCTATATTTATACGTCTGATATATTTATAGAGAGTAATCATATCTCCTCTCAACCTTTTTTTAGTTAGGCTAAACAAGATAAGCTCCTTAAGTCTCCTTTCATAAGACAAGTTTTCCATTCCTCGGATCATCCTAGTAGCCCTTCTCTGTACCTGCTCCAGTCTGAATTCATCCTTTTAAACATGGGAGACCAGAACTACACACAGTATTCTAGGTGAGGTCTCACCAGTGCCTTGTATAATGGTACTAAAACCTCCTTATCCCTACTGGAAATGCCTCTCCTGATGCATCCCAAAACCGCATTAGCTTTTTTCACAGCCATATCACCTTGGCAGCTCATAGTCATCCTATGATCAACCAATACTCCAAGGTCCTTCTCCTCTTCCGTTACTTCTAATTGATGCATCCCCAACTTATAACTAAAATTCTTGTTATTAATCCCTAAATGCATAACCTTACACTTCTCACTATTAAATTTCATCCTATTACTATTACTCCAGTTTACAAGGTCATCCAGATCTTCCTGTATAATATCCCAATCCTTCTCTGAATTGGCAATACCTCCCAGCTTGGTATCATCTGCAGACTTTATTTGCACACTCCCACTTTTTGTGCCAAGGTCAGTAATAAAAAGATTAAATAAGATTGGTCCCAAAACCGATCCCTGAGGAACTCCACTGGTAACCTCCCTCCAGCCTGACAGTTCGCCTTTCAATAGGACCCATTGTAGTCTCCCCTTTAACCAATTCCTTATCCACCTTTTGATGTTCATATTGATCCCCATCCTCTCCAATTTAATTAATAATTCCCCTTGTGGCATGGTATCAAACGCCTTACTGAAATCTAGGTAAATTAGATCCACTGCGTTTACTTTATCTAAAATATCTGTTACTTTTTCAAAAAAGGAGATCAGGTTGGTTTGGCACGATCTACCTTTTGTAAAACCATGTTCGCAAAAAGAAAAGGAGTACTTGTGGCACCTTAGAGACTAACAAATTTATTAAAGCATAAGCTTTCGTGAGCTACAGCTCACTTCAATGCATCCGATGAAGTGAGCTGTAGCTCACGAAAGCTTATGCTCTAATAAATTTGTTAGTCTCTAAGGTGCCACAAGTACTCCTTTTCTTTTTGCGAATACAGACTAACACGGCTGCTACTCTGAAACCTAAAACCATGTTGTATTTTGTCCCATTTACCATTGACTTCAATGTCCTTAACTAATTTCTCCTTCAAAATTTTTTCCAGGACCTTGCATACTACAGATGTCAAACTAACTGGCCTGTAGTTACCCGGATCACTTTTTTTCCCTTTCTTAAAAATAGGAACTATATTAGCAATTCTCCAATCATTCGGTACAACTCCTGAGTTTACAGATGCATTAAAAATTCTTGCTCATGGGCTTGCAATTTCAGGTGCCAATTCCTTTAATATTCTTGGATGAAGATTATCTAGGCCCCCCGATTTACTCCCATTAAGCTGTTTGAGTTTCGCTTCTACCTCAGATATGGTAATATCTACCTCCATATCCTCATTCCCATTTGTCATGCTACCATTATCCCTAAGATCCTCTTTAGCCTTATTAAAGACTGAGGCAAAGTATTTGTTTAGATATTGGGCCATGCCTAGATTATCTTTAACCTCCACTCCATCCTCAGTCTTTAGCGGACCCACTTCTTCTTTCTTAGTTTTCTTCTTATTTATATGGATATAGAACTTTTTACTATTGGTTTTAATTACCTTTACAAGGTCCAACTCTACTCGACTTTTAGCCTGTCTCACTTTATCCCTACATGTTTTGACCTCAATAAGGTAGCTTTCCTTGATGATCCCTCCCATCTTCCACTCTCTGCATGCTTTCTGCTTCTTCTTAATAACCTCTCTAAGATGCTTGCTCATCCAGCTTGGTCTACAACTCCTGCCTGTGAATTTTGTCCCCTTTCTTGGGATACAGGCTTCCAATAGCTTCTGCAGCTTTGATTTAAAGTAATCCCAGGCCTCCTCTACCTTTAGATCCATAAATTCTTCAGTCCAATCCACTTCCCTAACTAATTTCCTTAATTTTTGAAAGTCAGCCCTTTTGAAATCAAAAACTCTAGTTGCAGATTTATTTTTGTTAATCCTTTCATTTAGTTTGAACTGAATTAGCTCATGATCACTTGAGCCAAGATTATCCCCTACAACCATTTCTTCTATGAGGTCCTCGCTATTCACCAAAATGAAATCTAAAATGGCATCCCCTCTAGTCGGTTCAGCAACTACTTGATGAAGGAATCCATCAGCTATCGCATCTAGGAAAATCTGAGCCCTATTATTATTACTAGCACTGGTCCTCCAGTCTATATCTGGGAAGTTAAAGTCTCCCATGATCACGCAGTTTTCATTAGTATTTACTTTATTAAAAACATTAAAAAGGGCTCTATCCATATCCAAATTAGATCCAGGAGGTCTATTGCACATCCCAAGCACTCTTGTAGGGGAGGCTTTACTAGTTATCTTTCCCCAACGTAATTTTTGCCCAGACGGACTCTGTCTTATTCATTGCATCACTTCTTATTTCTTTACATTCTACCTCATCATTGATATGCAATGCTACTCCACCACCTTTACCTTTGTTTCTGTCTTTCCTAAACAGCACATACCCTTCAATACCTGTAGTCCAGTCATGACTACTATTCCACTATGTTTCTGTTATCCCTAGAATATCTGGTTTCACTTCCTACATCAGTAGCTCTAGTTCCTCCATTTTGTTACCTAGGCTCCTCGCATTGGTGTACAAACATCTTAATTTTTGCTGTTTAGCCTCGCTCACATTTTGTACCCTATTAGGCATGGTCATTCTACAGCCAGTATAACCTATTAGACTAGTATCCACACCGCCCTCACTCCTTATATACATTCTCCTACCCACGGCTGTATCTTTTCTTACTTCATCTTCTTCCCTCTCAATGCTAAAATCTGGCTTGGAGATTACCTGGACATCTCCCAACCATCTCCCCCAAATGCCTAGTTTAAAGCTCTCTTTATCAGTTGTGCCAGCCTCCATCCTAGAAGTCTATTTCCTTCCCTACTCAGATGAAGTCCATCCCAAGAGAATTGTCCTCTGTCCGTGAATGCCTCCCAGTGGCCATATATCCCAAAGCTCTCCTTATAGAACCACTGCCTAATCCACCTGTTGACAGTCATAATCTTGTCACACCTTTGTTGCCCTTCTCTAGGAACAGGCAAGATCCCACTAAAGATCACCTGAGCCTCAATTTCCTTAAGCGTCTTCCCCAGCCTAGCATAGTCTCCCTTAATACTTTCCAGCGAGAATCTAGCTGTATCATTTGTTCCCACAGGAAGAATAATGAGGGGATTCTTTCCCGCTCCCTTTAGGATCCTTTTCAGCCTCAGGTCTACATCCCATATCTTAGCACCCCGAAGACAGCACACCCTTCTATTCTCCGGATGAGCTCTAGTTACAGGCCTGTCTATTCTTCTCAATAAAGAGTCCCCTATCACATAGACCTGCCTTTTCCTTGTGACAGTGCTATTCTCCAGTCTCTCTCCTGTTCCCTCTGGCTGCAAGTTCTTTCCATTCCTATTTTCCCTTATAATCCTCTTCAACCCATCCTGTATCCTCCTGGG